>NW_018396660.1:1392-7560 GCF_000003195.3 Sorghum bicolor | reverse complement strand
GCTCAATCTCGAGGACAAGATTCTTTTAAGGGGGGTAAAGTTTGTAACATCCAAAATATGAATTACAATTAATAGGATTTAATTTGAATTATTTAAGAATTTTAGTGAGCATTTAATGTAGCAAATAAACAATTTTGTGGAAATTTAAAATTTATCATAAGCTTAGTAACATGATTTTGTGCATTCATGCTGAGACATATTTTATTTCGTGTTGATTGTATTTAGTTTATATTTAATTGTCCTCAAAATCCTTTTTGAAAAAGGTTTTTTTTAAAAAAAAAAGAATAAAACAAAACAGAAAAAAAAAAGGGAAGCCTTCCAGGCCGAAGCCCAGCTCCTTCCCAGTCCCGGCCCAGCGCGCCCCTTCTCTCTTCTCTTCCTTGGTCGCTGACAGCACGGGCCCACACGTCAGCGCCCTTTCCTTCTTCCTCCCTGGCGAGTCCAAGCCGGTCACGAACAGCAGGCTAAATCCAATCCGGGAGCGCGATTTCCTTGCCGTTTTGCACGAACCGAGACCCTATAAAGCATCCCGTAGCGCCCCACATGTTCCTTTCGCATACAAACCAACTAAAACCGTGCCCTAGCCACCTCTATCGGCGTTTTGGATCTTGCCGAGGACCGCATTCTTTTCCCGTCGCGACGCGAGCTCCTCCCGTCGTTCTTCGGCCCCAGCAAAGCACCTCCTCGAGTTCGCGGTGAGCTCCTCGTTCCGATGGTGTTTTCCTTTCGCGAAACGGTGCTCGGAATCGGGAAGCCCGTCGTCGCCGGCGAGCTTCTTCCGGCCGGCAATGGAGTCCACCGTGCCGGAGCTGGGGAATCGGCCGGCCACCGCCCTGCGCCCCCTCTGGCTGTTTTGGACCGTCGGATTTGAGATCAAAGGCCAAGAACAGAAGATACCCTTTCGCCTGGAAATCTTCATTAAGAGTCCCTGCAACTTTTCTTTATTTACTCCGCAGTCCAAGGTGTAATCACCAGTTTACGTTTTCGTTTTCTAAAAGCATATTTCCTCCGGTTTGATTCAAATACGTTTTGCAGAAATTACAGAATTGCCACTGATTTTATAATGCTCATAAAATATTCATTTTAACTCCGTTTTTGTCCATTCAAATTCCGTTGTATTCGTATTTACGATCTCTACATGTTAGAAATATTGGTTTACTGTTTTGAAACTTTTTAATTCTGCAGTAGTATTTAATTAATTATTTCTTTATAGGAAATCTTAGAAAATTCATATCTCTCACGTTTTAATTCCGATTTTCGTGAACTTTACGTTTGTGTGATCGTAGCGCTGCGTAGAAAATTTTGATAAACTTTTATATTGGTTTTACCACTGTTTGGTGTATTGTTCTAATTATATCTTGTTTGCTTCGTGTATGCTTGTCTACATTGGATTGCGTGTTGTTGATTGATGATTGGGATTAGACGGTGAGCCGTACGTTGGTGCTCAAGATCAAGTATTTGAAGACCAGCAGGCTCAGGAGAGCTTTGATCAAGGCAAGTATAACTTGGGATTATCCTTGTTACCTATACACAATTAATATAACATTTATCATATGCATGCTATCACCTTGATGACCTTAGCAAAATCATAGATGATTGTTATCCTGGATTCCTTGTTACCTATTTTGGATATGCATTTGGTAGTTCTTGCTAGTGCTTGATTATTAATCCATGATCTTGTAACATGAATATTTGAATATACAATAAACAATAAAATAAGCTTTCTAGCAACTTGAATATAAAGGGTGGAAAGAACTCTGGCTTTTGCTGGATTGATCTTGACCCTCCTTAAGGACTTATCCCTTGGCAAAAGCTGGGACAACTCGTACAACCATGAGGGCTATATGGCTCTGGCTTTAGTCAAGTATGAGTAAGCTTTTCTAGCTTGTTAGAGGTTACCCGAAAGGGCGGAGGGGCTGAACCGTTTTGGGTATAGTGCGAGCCCCTGTCCCTATGTGTATAGGCTGCGCGTCATTGTGCCATTCGGAAGGGGGGTATCTATATCTGCGCGCAAAGGAAACCTTGCGGCCCTAACTTGTTAGACGAACCTTTGAAAGACTTCATAGTGAACCCTGCCGACCTTCCTTGGTAGTGGGTTAAGAGGCTGATCACCTCGGGCGAAAGGGTAAATCACGACTCAAGGGTAAAGATGTACAACCTCTGCAGAGTGTTAAATCTGGTATACTAGCCGTGCCCACGGATACGGGCGGCCCGGAAAACTGACGGAATAGATGGACACTGATGAATATGACTAATGATAATAAATGATGGTTTATTATGTTGTTTATATGTGTTATTCTTTATTCTTGTATACATTGATCATGTGGTTATGGGATTTACTATGCTACCTTGACATTTGCTAGCCAATGATTAAATATGCTATCAACTATTAAAAGCTAAATGCAGTCAAACCAGTGTCAGCTATTTGAGCCTCATGAACCCCTGGTTATACTTGTTGAGTACGATATGTGCTCACTCTTGCAATTTCCCAACACCTCAGGTTATGATAATGAAGATGACTGGAATGAGGATTATCGTTATGAGTACTAGGTTTGGAGTCAACCAGTCAACAGTGTCCCTGTGTGGAGCTTCCGTCGAGAGCGTTGTTTACTTTATGCTATCATTTTTGTATGAGACTATGTGATTCAATATATATTCCGCTATGTAATAAACACTGCAATGGTACATTTGAGATTTGTCTACTTATTTGTGCGACTATTCCTGGGGCACATATGAGTCTTTTATGCATCCTATTTTGTTCTTAAAATATGGGTGTGACAAATTGGTATCAAAGCTTTGTTGACTGTCGGACGCAAGCCTAGTTAGAAATTGGTCGTCTTAAGGTTTTGAAATTGCTATAAAATCCTTGCTCAATAAACCTTGATATTTTCTTCTACACTATATCCTATTCATCTTCACCTTGTTGTTTATTTTAAAGACTTGTTCTCATCCCCACTCCTTGCTTTGAATATGCTTTTAGAACCTTCTCTTACCACCTGCTTACATAGTTGAAAGAGAATTTTAGGAATCTTTGCCCTTAATAGGAAGAGAACGATAGTACCGCAAGTTGAGTTAATGCTTGAAATGTGAACCTTTGATGCTTGGTTTGGTTTGTTATTATGCTTATGCTTGATTTGGATCTTTGTAATGAGTGCAATGATCTTGTGGATTTCCTCTACAATTTCATTTAGTTTATAGGCTTAAGGCATAAGGATTAATGAACTAAATAGTTGGGGTTGGTTAAAATTCTGTTTCTGTCCTTTGCTGTTTTATGGAGCAGTCTGCAATGAATCTGGTACATCTCAAAATCTGTTCATGCAATGTCCATCAAATTTTTCTGGGAACAAGTAGATTTCCATATCTTTCCAATGCCGCAAGAATGACCATATCATCGATTATGAGCTGAGAGTTATGACTGTTTCAAGTTGAGGTTTCTGCGCAGTCTGGAATTCTGGAACAGTTTCGGTTGTACCCAGTTTTTGGTTAACCTCACGTTGGAATCTGGTAATATGATCTAAATGGAAGTTGTAGACAATTTCTTTATCTTTCCAACGGAGTACAGCATGTATCCTTTTGAATTCTGGAACTCGAGATATTACTGATTTTCTGATCTGCTGATGTTGGATGTTACCCAGAAAATTTCAGATTCGGTTAACTCTTGTAATTGTCATGTTGGACATTACTAAGATGTGTTTATATACCTTGGAATGCAGATGGCAGCAAGGGGAAGAGGCAGAGGCAGAGGCCGTGGCAATGGCAATGACAATGGCAATGGTGGCAATGCCCCAATCACCGTGGAGGAACTCATGCAAACCCAAAATCAGATGATGCACGTTTTCATGCAGCACCTGCAGCAACAACCTCCACCAACACCACCACCTGTTCATGTGAGGGACAAGCGTGGAGAGTTTATGAAGGGGAGACCTCCGGTATTTACACACTCAGCTGATCCCATGGAGGCAGATGATTGGTTACGTGCCGTGGAGAGGCAGCTAAACATAGCACAGTGCAATGACTTAGAGAAGGTGTTGTATGCTTCTGGACAACTTCAGGGAGCAGCTCAGACCTGGTGGGAGTCATATCAAGCTGCTCGTCCCAACAATGCTCCTCCTGTCACTTGGTTAGAATTTTGCAGAGACTTTAGAGCACGACATATCAATGAAGGAATGATGGAGCTCAAGCAGGAAGAATTCAGATCTCTCAGGATGGGTTCTATGTCTGTGGCTGAGTATCATGACATGTTTGAGCAGTTGGCTCGCTATGCTCCAAACGAAGTCAGAGAAGATGCTGACAAACAACGTCTCTTCATGAAAGGTCTTTACTATGAACTCAGATTGCAACTGGCTGGAAATACCTACCCTACATTCCAGGCTCTGGTGAACCGTGCCATTGTGTTGGATAACATGCGCAAAGGTCAGGATAAGAAGAGGAGGATGCTAGCACAAGGGTC
Source organism: Sorghum bicolor (assembly GCF_000003195.3). Taxonomy (NCBI): domain Eukaryota; kingdom Viridiplantae; phylum Streptophyta; class Magnoliopsida; order Poales; family Poaceae; genus Sorghum; species Sorghum bicolor. Next base: position 3,110 of record NW_018396660.1, on the reverse strand, counting down.
TGGAGGCAACAACCGCCAACGTTTCAATTCTCAGCAGAGCAATCAACAGAGGTTCCAGGGACCAGTTAGTCAATGGGATCGCAACCAACAATCTCAGCGTAATCCTAATCATCAACAGAGTGGACAGCAGACTTCCCGCTCCGGAGATTCAAATGCCACCTCTATGAAGAGAAGTGCTCCCAATACCCCTACTAGGTGTTTTCGCTGTGGGAAAGAAGGTCATATGTCATATGATTGCCCGGAGAGATTCAACCAGCGGAACAACAATCAAAAGTCTAATTCTCATGGAGCAAAGGTGAACCATGTGGCTGCAGAGACAGTACAAGAGGGACCGGAGATTATGATGGGTACGTTCAGTATCAACTCTATTCCCGCTACAGTTTTATTTGATTCTGGAGCTTCGCATACATTCATATCACAAGCATTTGTTAGAGTTCACAGCATACCACTAGTTGCCCTGAAAACCCATATGCTAGTAACTCACCGGGAGGGACTATACCAGTTTCATATTGTTGCCCCTTAGCAAGTCTTTCTTTAAGGGGGGTGGATTTCCCTGTTAGTCCCATGGTTATGAGACCTCAGGCATAGATGTGATATTGGTTTGGATTGGATGAAGAAATATGCTACGGAAATTAAGTGCAAAGAAAAAGTAGTAGTTGTGACAACACCCAAGGGAGAGAGAAATCAGTGTGGATGTAGCAGTGCAGGCTCCACCCACAGCTACAGTGAATCAGCTGGATGATGGTGTTGATCTTCAGGACTGGGTAGGGAATAAATTTTCAGATAAGTTACCAGGTATGTTACTTGACTAGAGACATGAATTTGTTAGTGCATTGGAATCGGTTTTTAGAGGTAGAAGCAACTTGGAAAAGAGAGGATGACTGGAAAGGGTCACAACTACACAGTGGTTTGTGTTTACCTGGCTCAATCTCGAGGACGAGATTCTTTTAAGGGGGGTAGAGTTTGTAACATCCAAAATTTGAATTTCAATTAATAGGATTTAATTTGAATTATTTAAGAATTTTAGTGAGCATTTAATGTAGCAAATAAACAATTTTGTGGAAATTTAAAATTTATCATAAGCTTAGTAACATGATTTTGTGCATTCATGCTGAGACATATTTTATTTTGTGTTGATTGTATTTAGTTTATATTTAATTGTCCTCAAAATCCTTTTTGAAAAAGGTTTTTTTTAAAAAAAAAAGAATAAAACAAAACAGAAAAAAAAAAGGGAAGCCTTCCAGGCCGAAGCCCAGCTCCTTCCCAGTCCCGGCCCAGCGCGCCCCTTCTCTCTTCTCTTCCTTGGTCGCTGACAGCACGGGCCCACACGTCAGCGCCCTTTCCTTCTTCCTCCCTGGCGAGTCCAAGCCGGTCACGAACAGCAGGCTAAATCCAATCCGGGAGCGCGATTTCCTTGCCGTTTTGCACGAACCGAGACCCTATAAAGCATCCCGTAGCGCCCCACATGTTCCTTTCGCATCCAAACCAACTAAAACCGTGCCCTAGCCACCTCTATCGGCGTTTTGGATCTTGCCGAGGACCGCATTCTTTTCCCGTCGCGACGCGAGCTCCTCCCGTCGTTCTTCGGCCCCAGCAAAGCACCTCCTCGAGTTCGCGGTGAGCTCCTCGTTCCGATGGTGTTTTCCTTTCGCGAAACGGTGCTCGGAATCGGGAAGCCCGTCGTCGCCGGCGAGCTTCTTCCGGCCGGCAATGGAGTT
>NW_018396660.1:0-948 GCF_000003195.3 Sorghum bicolor | reverse complement strand
CACCAGTTTACGTTTCGTTTTTCTAAAAGCATATTTCCTCCGGTTTGATTCAAATACGTTTTGCAGAAATTACAGAATTGCCACTGATTTTATAATGCTCATAAAATATCCATTTTAACTCCGTTTTTGTCCATTCAAATTCCGTTGTATTCGTATTTACGATCTCTACATGTTAGAAATATTGGTTTACTGTTTTGAAACTTTTTAATTCTGCAGTAGTATTTAATTAATTATTTCTTTATAGGAAATCTTAGAAAATTCATATCTCTCACGTTTTAATTCCGATTTTCGTGAACTTTACGTTTGTGTGATCGTAGCGCTGCGTAGAAAATTTTGATAAACTTTTATATTGGTTTTACCACTGTTTGGTGTATTGTTCTAATTATATCTTGTTTGCTTCGTGTATGCTTGTCTACATTGGATTGCGTGTTGTTGATTGATGATTGGGATTAGACGGTGAGCCGTACGTTGGTGCTCAAGATCAAGTATTTGAAGACCAGCAGGCTCAGGAGAGCTTTGATCAAGGCAAGTATAACTTGGGATTATCCTTGTTACCTATACACAATTAATATAACATTTATCATATGCATGCTATCACCTTGATGACCTTAGCAAAATCATAGATGATTGTTATCCTGGATTCCTTGTTACCTATTTTGGATATGCATTTGGTAGTTCTTGCTAGTGCTTGATTATTAATCCATGATCTTGTAACATGAATATTTGAATATACAATAAACAATAAAATAAGCTTTCTAGCAACTTGAATATAAAGGGTGGAAAGAACTCTGGCTTTTGCTGGATTGATCTTGACCCTCCTTAAGGACTTATCCCTTGGCAAAAGCGTGGGACAACTCGTACAACCATGAGGGCTATATGGCTCTGGCTTTAGTCAAGTATGAGTAAGCTTTTCTAGCTTGTTAGAGGTTACCCGAAAGGGCGGAGGGG
>NW_018396659.1:0-7217 GCF_000003195.3 Sorghum bicolor | reverse complement strand
GTAAGATCTAGAGTGTCTTAATATAAGTATATGAACATACTCACACCGACACACAAGTATGAATACATACGTAATGTGGTTTATAGAAGATGGGTGTATATACTCCCGGAAGATTTTCTGTACTCCGTGGGAGCATATACGTCCTAAATATAGAGATATACACATGAGAGAGACTTCTATAGGAAGAAATATATATATATATATATATATATATATATATATATATATATATATATATATATATATATATATATATATATATATTATTTTTTATTGACAGTACATAAATACTCAACAACACAATGCTCGGGTGATAGGACATGCAGCCCATAGCAACTGTAACTAGAAGAACTAAAGAGTAGAACTTGAGAATAAGATTTTACTAAGACTTAGATTTCTTAAACATAGGCTACCTCCGTTGGGGCCTAATTTAACATACATGGTTGGTTGGAGGAAGTAAAGTTTAACATGTACTGTAGCATATTCGTAACTATAATAATTAGTATCTAATTATGGACTAATAAGGTTTACAAAATTGTAAGTCTAGTTAATTTATAGTTGGATAATAATTGTTAAATATAAACTAAAAAGATTTAGCTGCCTAAAATTTCCTAACTTTTAAACACATACGTAAAACATACTATAGTACTCTAGGGCCATTTGGGCCTGGTTTAGTTCCCTAAATATTTTGTAAAATATTTTATATTTTTCATCACATTAAATCTTATGGCCTACGTATGGAGCACTAAATATAAATAAAAAAAATAACTAATTACGTAGTTTATCTGTAATTTGTGAGATAAATATTTTAAATATAATTAATTTATGATTGAAAAATATTTATCAAATATAAACGAAAATACTACTATTTTTATTTTAATTTTTTTAAGTAAACAAGACCCTCGAAGTCCATCCCCATGGTTGTCAGCAGCCAGGTACTGGCGAGCGACCCCGGCATTGTTTAGTTCCGAAAAATGAAAAGTTTTCGGTATTGTAGCACTTTCGTTTGTTTGTGACAAATATTATTCAATCATGGACTAACTAGGATCAAAAGATTCGTTTCGTGATTTACAGCTAAACTGTGTAATTAGTTTTTATTTTTTGTCTATATTTAATGTTTTATACATGTGCCACAAGATTCGGTGTGACAGGTAATCTTGAAAACTTTTTGGTTTTTAAGGTGAACTACAAGGCCCCTGTCGTCTTTTCATTGTGACGTGGATGGGATGGGAGCGGCGACCGCGGCGCCACGGGTGAACGACAGCGTCGTACTTCTACAGTGAGGGGAGTGGGCGCATAGTAACGGTGGGGACGGTGCAGGCATGGTTTTTTTTGAACTTGATGCAGGCATAGTTGAAATAGTGCGGTGCAGGCATGAGAAAATTGATGGACTCTTGTGAGTACCGTAAGTTGTTTTTTTATGAGATGATTTAGAAAAGGCACAAAAAATTTTGTGTGCCTCATGATATAATAATAATGAACTTGCGATGTTAGTTATTGCAGTGTAGTGGGAAAAAAAAGCTTCTTTTTTTTGAGGGAGGAAAAAAAAAGCTTCTTTATTTTGGAAAGTGTATCAAATATCCACACTTGGTAAATTTTTATGTTTACTTAGGGCAAAATATTAAAACCTCATATTGTATAGTCAGAAAGATGTTCGAGTGGTGTGGATGTCGTTACTATTGCCGATGGATTAGTGTAATTAGAGGCCCGTGTGATAATTAGTCACCCGTGTGAAGTAATATTAAGTAAAATTGGACAGATTTGAAAAAAAAGATTCGCAGTGAGAGAAATGTAGAGATAATGAAGAAGACAAAAATATACGAGAAAATAATTAAAGTGATAAACTTAGAGAGCTGTTGTAGACAAACATAAAAGAAGTGGAATGGAGAGAGAGAGAGAGGTGTGGAGAGAGGAAGAAAAAGAGAAGATGTGTGGAAGGATAAAGAAAGGACGAGTGGGGGAATGTGAATCCAGACAAGTATGTGCGTGTGTACAGACAGAGAAGAATGGGAATGATGTATTTGGTTGGGGAATGGAATGGGTTGGGAGTGGGAGTTGGCTGACGCACAAATCTTGAAGCACTCTAGACGGAAGGAGATAAGGGATGCGGCCGCAAGCCGTAGCGGTATGGAGTTTCCGCCTGCGGTGGCTGGTGGAAGTGATCTCATCACCAAATCAAATGTCCTATACTACCAGTACAGGAACAAAAAGACCATGAAAAACATCAGCCCATGGGCCATGGCCCATTATAGTGACTCGTACTCCATTTATTGCTTCCACAGAACAAGTGATCTGGCCAATTCCAACGCGCTAAGAGCATCTCCAAGAGCTTAGCTAAAATGAGTAGCTAAATTCTAATGTTTAGCCATTTTGTAAAATAGATAACTTCTTAAAAAATAAGAAGTTTACAACAGCCTTGATATCAGATAGCTAGTGCCAGTGGTTGGCTATATATGGCCAACGAAAATTAAGGGATAACAAACTTTCTATTTTACAAAACCAAATAGCACATCTGTTGGAGCCTATTTTTCTACTATAAAAATTCTAAAATGCCTCCATAATAAAAATAGCAAAGCTGTTGGAGTTGCTCTAAGCCTACCTGTGTAAGAGCATCTCCAAGAGATTAGCAAAAAACATTAGCCAAATTTATTGATTTAGCTACTCTCTAAAATAAATTTTGACAAAAAAATATTAGAGTACTCCAACAGACTCTATAAAAGATGACTAATGAGGTAGACTATCTAAAATTAGAGAGCGAATAAGATGGATGAAGAGTTACTAAATTTGAAGAGTCATTTATAGAGTCTGTTGAAAACATTTTTTCTTCAACAATAGCTAAATTTTACCTTTAGAAAATGATTTAGCTAATCTCTTGGAGATGCTCTAAGGCTAGGTAGGGCTTTATTTTTTAAAATTTGCTAATACATTTTTCATTCGAAATTATAAAATTATACCCTAGATCTTCTCATTACATAAACAACATAATGTCGTTTTCTGGGAAAAAGAACTTTGAATTTCATTTTCTAGGTAGACAAAATTACCCAAGGATTATTTAAGCCCTGTCGATACTGCTCTACCTGTCATTCCACACCCAGCTTCTAAACTCACCCAACTGCCCAACCAAACAGGGCAGGGTGGCATTTGGCTTTGCTCCACCCATGATTCCCGCTTGTTGGAGCCGAAACTCTCCGTGGGAGAAAAAAAAAAGCTTGAGCTGACTCCTTTCACTACTATAGAAAAACTTAACCATGGTGGACCTTTTGCATTTACTTTGGCGGTTTTTGCAACCGTCACGGCCATACAAGTCATGGTTAATCGTGGCTTAACCGAGGCAGACATTGTAACGTAACCGCCATGGTTGATGAGCTATTAACCTTGACAGGCACTATAAGCAACTGCCACAGTTAATACTATTAACCATGGCAGTTATCTTACAACGTCCGCCACGGTTAATAGATATTAATCATGGCAATTACTTTAAACTGCCCGCTACGGTTAATAATTAACCGTGGCGATTGTCCGATGGGCTGGTCGGCTTCAGCCGGCCCTGAATAATCATGGCGGCAAAAAATAATGCCCGGCTCGGAGCCCTTATGTGAAACGCTGCGCAGAATAAAACGTGTAGTAGTGTTTGTCTGCATGCAGACCATCTTCTCGAACTACCCCGTCCTCCTCGAGCAGGTCGTGGGGGGCATATAGAAGTGGATTGAGGTGCTGAGGCAGTGAGGCAGGCGGGGCACACTGTATAGCGGTTATTAGCCATAAGCAATATACTGACATCTACTTTTATGTACCACTTGTATGGGCTACAAACAAACCACAAAAACCATTTACCGTTTGGGCCATGGCCCATTAATGACTCCTGATCCGACTATTGAATCCATAGAGAAAGTGATATGGCCAATAATCAATTCCAATATGAAGCCTATGTGTAAGGCCAAGGCAGGGCTTGATTTTTTTTAAAAAAAATCTTATAATATATTTTTCATTCAAAGCTATAAAAATTATACCTTGGATATGCTCTGTTAAAGAAATAACATAATTCGTTTACTACAAAAATAACACCAAAAAATCGTTTTATGGGTGGACGAAATTACCTAGAAATGTTTGTTGGTAAAAAACCTTATTTGGTACCGCTTCGGACAAGTAGGCGGTGTTCTTCCGCTTCGTTCTACCTATGATTCACACTCTTTGGAGCCAGAAGCCTTTGTGAGAGCTAAAAAAGTGGTTTCGCCTTACTTGTTTATCTAGGTGCGTGGGTTGTGTCCTTGAATTGTTCCTGGTGAGGTGAGACAGAGTCGTAGGACACTCGACACTGTCATGGTGGATGAGGATCAAGGATCTAGGGTGAACAAGGCACACAATATATTATAGTTCTTGGCCATACACACCATTTCTGTACACTTAGGGGCAGATCTAACATGAGAAGTTGGCTCTAGCCCCTACCCCCTAGGCACCATGTTGCCCTTGGAGCCCCCCTGAGGCCCTGAATCCCTCTCTAAATTTTGGAGTGATGAAAAGGAAGAGATGAAGATGAGAAAGAGGAGATGAAGCGTAGAGGATGAATATGATGGAGAAAGGCATGAATGCATGTTGTTTTGGCTGCACAGTCTATTAGGACCATCCGACCATGATTTCTCATGTATCACGAATATTGATGTAATATTCTCTCAACTACCTATGATTTTATCTACCCACCTCTTGCTCGAACAACTCTTGATGCAAGATGAATGGATGAGAGAACAAGGGCATTCGAAAAATCCACTCTCGGAAGATGAGCCCCTCCCACATGTCTGTGACAACTAGTTACCTATCGAGCAACCACTTGAAAGGGGTTTAAAGATGTTCAAGGTCAACTTCTGATTGGCATGAGGTGCCAATGGCGACAATGGATGACGACGACAAGGTAATCTTGATCACTAGTGTGGTACCACACCCTGCACGCTTAGAACGACACTTACGTTTCATTCGTTAATTTGTTACTATGCTTGAAGCAGGTGTAGGCGAACCAAATCAAGTGATCAACCTTAAGACAGTGTAGCCAAGATGAGGTAGAAATTACACAAGCATCAGCAAGTTCAAATGTTTAGTACCAAACAACCATGGTTCATGGCCATGTTGGTGTAAGGCTCACATGCCAGGTGGCACTTGTGGTGACCGGTGACGTGGTGATCGCTCAAGGTGGGAGACGCGAGTTTGAACCGAGGCCGGCCAGGCGGGAATGGTTGACAAATGAGGCAGACGGTGACCGCGCCCCTCGACATGCTCTGGACAGGCAGTTTCACAGAGGCTCCCTTGTATCGTGTTTTTAACGATTCTTTCTGTGTAACCATTACTGTGTGAAAGCTGTTGATATAAATAGCTGGAACTCTGATGTGTGTGTTACTGTGTTAGCATATTGTAATTGGTGTTATCATGTTTGTACCACTCTTTCATATCAGTGGAAAATAGCACTGTCATCGGACGACAGTGTTGCCGTTGGTCTTCATTGCTGTTCATGCACGTTCTCGAGATTCTAGGCTAGCCACCGTGTACATTTGTGTGTGATTGTTTATCTGTGCTAAGAAACCATACATGGACAAATGGAGATCTGCCGAGTACAAAATGTCGGCAGGTACGGTGTTGCACCATAACTTTGCCGTATGAAGACAATCAATTCACTCCTGCGCGCGGTCTCTCTTCAGTCTCCATCCTCTTCCTTAGAGCACCACAAAGTTCTTGTACATGAGAGGGACAATAGATACGATGCAAAGAATATGGATTGATTAATTATCCAGAGATATATAATATATTGATTGAATTACTAATTCGCATCCATTGTATATTAACAGCAAGTTTTAAGATCAATCGAAACGAAACATACATATATAACTATATGGACTGGACAATTTGGAAAATGAACTATATATAAGCTCTAGAATTTTACACACACAAATACGACACGCGACACCAAAACCCTACTCTCATTGATCATAGCCGCCTAGCACGTAATCGTGCATAATGGAGTTTCCCTGCTGGATCTGATGGCCACCGGCCGCGCCGTAATCGCAGGCGGACGCGGTCCATGCCGAGAACTTCTCATCGGCTCCGACGACGGCAGCGCCATCCGGGCACTGCAGCTCCGGCAACGTTGGAACATGCCCGTCGTGCGCCAGCTCCCCCACTGATCCGTACTTGCTGTACAGGAAGTCGTATAGCTCGTCGTGCTGATGATGCGCTCCGAACCCGGCGCCACCGTAGCCGCCGCCAACCATCGGGGCGCCCGAATTCATCTCTACGCCGCCGCCGGCGGGGGCTTCGGCCTCGGCGGATGGAGAGTAAAACCCTAGCTTGGGGCGCTCGAAGAAACCACCCGGCGCCATGTAGTTTGCTGCCCCACCGGCAGAGCTGAGTTGCTGCTCGCCCTCGACAGCCGCCGCATCACTGGCGCCGGCGGCGAGGCTCTGGTGGTCGACCAGATGCTGATGGTGCTGTTGCACGCTCACGGTTGTGGCCATGGCGTCCGCCGGCAGTGACCCAGGGAGCAGCCTATTCGCCTGCAGCAGCGCCTCAAGCTTCGGCCACTGCGGCGCCGCCGCGACGGCGGCGGCGTTGCTGTCGTCGTTGGCGTCGGCGCTGCAGCCGAACGCGCCGTAGATGCCTTGGAGGCGCATGTGGAGCTGGATCCGCTCGAGAGCCGACGCGCTTAGGGCTTGCGTGGACGTCGCGGCGGCGGCGCTGTTGTTATTGACGCCGCCGCTGGTGCTGCACATGTTGCCGGCCCCCGCGGCGAGGTAGGGATCCTGGTTCGCCCTCGCGCGCCGCGACGGCGCGCGCTTTCCGAGGAGCTTCTTCTTCAGCTTGGTGTTCCAGTAGTTCTTGATGTCGTTGTCTGTTCGCCCCGGCAACTGCGCTGCAATGATGGACCACCTGAACATATGAACAATGAACAGCAGGAAATTAGTCAGTATAATATGCCATGTTTATGTATATGGGATATGATGTACAGAGTAGCTTTCTTTGAAAAAAACTAAGTATATATATGATCAAATTTAGTTCAGGGAAGAGAGGAAATTGAAGTACTTGTATATATACTAGTTGTATATTGTAGATGCATGTGCCAAGTGTGCACATGCGATGCAGTTTGTAAATATTGTGCACTGATTTCTTACCTGCTTCCAATGCTAATGTAGAGGCTGCAAATGATATGCTCCTCTTCCTCTGTGAAGTCACCATGC
>NW_018396658.1:6592-7592 GCF_000003195.3 Sorghum bicolor | reverse complement strand
CACGAGGACTTAGTCAATAGGGGCAACTTGTTTGCATATCGGTCATCTAGTGCCACTTTAGCGATCTAACTTTGCATACGTGTTAGGATTGAGTGGCGTGGCAAGTTTGAGAGGCTAACTCCTTTGGGAAAATGTTTGTGAAAATGCTAACACACTTGCACATGGTGGTGTACACTTGTTGGTGTTGGCACACTTTACAAATGAGGTGGTGTTCCTAGGGTTGAGAGAGGTGTGGGTTTCTCTCTCCCTCCCACCGAGCTTGCGAGGCGGGATTCGGCGCTTTTGAGAAAATTAAGTGCATATTTTCTATTGCGCCGGTGGGAATTTTGGAGAAGTCACTGGAGTGTTTCTCAGTAGGAAACACTTACCGGACGCTCTGCGCGGAGGCACCGGACGCTAGCCTTTAGCGTCCGGTGTGCTGTCGGGTGCAGCAGAGTGCACCGAACGCACCGGAGAGAGTCCGGTGCTCAGCGTCCGGTGTGCGGGCGGTTTGGCAACCCTCTCTGCGCATGAGTCCGATGAAGCACCAGACGCTCAGGGTGCATCCGGTGACCCTGTGAGTTTGCGGAGCTCTCCACGCACGGGTCCGGTGTGCACCGGACGCGTCCGGTGTGGACTAGTTGAGCGTCCGGTGGTGCTGTGTCTGGCGCGAGCGCGTGGTAGCCGTTGGCGGCAACGGTCGACTTCAAATGGCTAGTGACACGTGGCTGACGCCTGAGCACCGGACGCTGGGCGTTGAGCGTCCGGTGGCTCCCTGTCAGCGTCCGGTGCCCACGTGTTTTGCCCAGTGAAGGGGCAACGGCTAGTTTAGCCCTTGGGGCTATAAATAGAAGTGGTGGCCGGCCTTGGCTGGGGCTGAGCACCCTTAGGACTTAGTGTCCATGCTTGGGGAGTGCTAGGAAAGCCTCTAACTCACTTGTGCTTGCAAGAGTGTGAATCAATAGCGAGTGAGCGATTCTAGTGCGTTGCATTGAGAGATTGCATCGAGTGGCACTAGGTG
>NW_018396658.1:0-6279 GCF_000003195.3 Sorghum bicolor | reverse complement strand
CACTCCATGTGGGAGAGTGTGACTTGTGGGTCACCACTAGCAAGAGGACCGGTGGCAACCTTGGAGCTTGTCTCAATGGGGACGTAGCTTGGTGGCAACCAAGTGAACCTCGGGAGAAAATCATCGTGTCAACTTTGTTCTTCCAGTTGGTTTGCAATTCCCTAACACAAGCTTGTTCTTACATTCATATACGTGTGCTTGTGTAGTTGCTCTTGTAATTAGTTAGCTTGTGTAGCTTGCTAGTTACCTTCTTGCTTGTGTAGCTAGAAGTAGTTCCCTTGCGTGACTAATTTGGTTTGTGTAACCTTGTTAGTCACATTGCTTAGTTTGTGTAGCTAAGTAATTTGCGCTCTCTAATTTGGCATTAGTTGCTTTGTTATTGAGCTTGCTAGTGAGCTTAGGAGCTTTGTGCTTTTGCTTACTAGTTTGTGTAGGAGCTCCCCCGGTTTGCAAAGTACTAGTTGCATAGGTTTGTGTGACCTTGCTCCTAGAATTGTTTAGGTGAGCTCTTGCTAAGGTAGCACCTTGCTTGCTTGTTTAGGATCTTTTCAAGGTGCTAGAGAACTTAGATAGAGGGGTGTAGTCTTGGCTAGACCGATAGTTTTAATTCCGCATTTGTTTTGGTTAGCCGGCGCAATAAGTTTTAGAAAGGACTATTCACCCCCCCTCTAGTCCGCCATCTCGACCCTTCAAGTGGTATCAAAGGTAGGTCTCTCATTTGTGGTCTTCACCGACCCGAGAGAATGGCGGCTTATGAGCTAGATGTTGAGTATCCACACATTTTTGATGGCACACACTTTGCACAGTGGAGAAATTGGATGACATGCAATTTTAAGTTTATTTCTCCTCAAATGTGGTGGATGGTAGATGTAGGCCTTTCTCATGTGTTGGATGAAGAGAATCTAACTCAAGCACAAGAGAAATGTCTACATCTCGACTACCAAGCTACTAACATCTTCTATTCATCTATGAAAGATAACATATTTGGTGAGATCATGGATATGAAGTCCGCTCATGAGATTTGGACTTATCTCAATGAGAAATATGGAGCGATCACCAAAGAAGATGATGTGCCAAAGGTGGATGCATGTGAGGATGTTGAGCATGACCACAACATGGCGGTTATGGAGGATTGCTCCACCTCATGGTCAAGTGAGGATGAAGATGATGGCTACGAGAGTGATGCTTCTACAAGCTCATCCACTTCATCACATTCCTCCATGTCTCACGGTGACGGCAAGGTATCTATTGGAGGTGTGATTGTTGATTGTGATGATCAAAATTTTGAGCTTGTATGTAGACTCACCAAAGCTTTAAGAAATGAGATGGCTAAAACAAATAAATTTAAAAATGAAAACTCATTTCTAAAGACCACATGTGAACAACAAAAACATCTACTTTATAATACTACTTGTTCACATGAGGAGCTAAAATTGGCTCATGAGGAACTTTGTGTTGCTCATGACAACTTGGTAAAAGATCATGTTTTTCTCACTAAGAAGCTTTCTAATGAAAAAATTAAAACTAGTGAGAGCTCATCACTTGGATCAAATGATCAATCACATATTGTTACTAACCCTTGTGATGTAGGCAAGAAGCATGTATCCACCTCTTGTGATGATTTACTAGCTATGCCATGTTCTTCACATTTAGATGCTTGTTCTACTTCTATGTTTTGTGAGACTAACCTTTTGAAGGAGAACAATAAGCTCAATGAACAAGTGAAGAGTTTGAGCAACAAGTTAGAGAGGTGCTACTACTCAAAAGTCACCTTTGAGCATATATTGAAGACTCAAAGAAATTATGGTGACAAATGTGGCCTTGGCTTCAAGAAGAAAATGACAAAGGGCAAAAGAAAGCAAGAAAAGAGGAAGCTTTCTCATTTCATGTGCTATCGGTGCCATGAAGTGGGACATCTTGCAAGTGGTTGCCCAAACATTGAGAAGCTCAAGAAGATGAAGGAAGAAGAGAGGCTAGAGCATGTCAAGTGCTTCAAGTGCCGCACTTGGGGTCATCTCACCTCAATGTGCCCAACCAAGCAATTGGTGAAGCAACAAGAAGAGCCTCAACCTAAGCCACAAGTTGAGCAAGAAAAGAAGCCCCAAGTTCAAGTCAAGATCAACCACCATGGTGATGACTTGATTATGAAGAAGAAGAAGACAAGAAGGGGTGGAAGAGCAAGGCATCCAATGCAAATCCAAAATGCCAAGATGATGAGCAAGAATGAAGACAAGAAGAAAGCTTATGCTCACATCAAGTGCTTTGAGTGCAAGGATGATGGACACTTTGCCTCGAGGTGTCCTACCAAGCTTGAGAAGAAGGCTCAAGCAACTCTCAAGAGGCAAGGCAATGAGAAGCAACACATGAGCAAGGAAGAAAAGACTCAATTAAAAAGAAGTTGCTACTTATGCCGGGAAAGGGGACACATGGCTCATTCATGTCCCCTAGGTAATAGTTCTAAGCCTATTTCAATTGATAACCGTAAAATGCTTAGAAAGGATGGTAATTGTACCTCTATGGTTTCCATTGCAAAACATCCCGCTATTCATACTAAGGCATCGCCTAAGTATGTTGCACCTAACTTGAGAGGACCCAAACTAGTTTGGGTACCATCAAAAAGTGGATGAATGTGTGTAGGTACCATCAGTATTGGAGGCTTGATTCAATTGATCCTATAATTGTGCATCATATGATCGAGTCAAGTGTTGAAGCCTAGTGCACATCCAAACCCAATGCCATGACAAGATAGTGAAGTCCAAATGTACTACAACATACAAGTGTCACATTCAAGTTGTGGTGATTTATTGGATCATTTGATGGCTTGCAAATACATGAGTTGAAGCTTGCAAATTAGATGATCATGAGCTAACCAAGGTATATCTTTGTTGATCACATTCATTTGAGTGCATATGAGTTGATTGAATTGGATATATATGCAATGTTGCTTGCTATAAGATGATTGAATGGATAAGAGGATTAGTAATCAAGTTTGAATTGATTTGAGTTGGATAAGTTCATAAGATTACATTTAGTAAGTGGATTGAATTGATATATGTCTTGTGAAAGTATTCAAACGAGTCTATTTCAAGTTTGATTCAATTTGGAGAAGTATAGCTCAATTGCTTGAAATCTGTCCAACATTGAGAATTTGAGCTAGCTGAAATCAAGTCTGAGTTTAAGTGATAAAATATATTTGGAATGGCTTGAAATTTGGTATGCATGCTGTACAATTATCATAGAAGATGCTGTAGAAATTTCATGAGAATTAGATAAGGGATACTTCGGTTTTGGAGTGGATCTTATCAGCTATAGTGCAGCAGATTTCAGCATATAGCAGTGGTGGAAGAATTGAAATCTGGTAGCAATCTAGAGGTCAAATGAAGCTCAAATTTTTACAGCTTCTAGATGACTTAGTGAATCACACCTCTACCAAATTTCGTGGTATTTGGATCTGTACATTGTGAGATATGGATATTTCTTTAAAGGGTACAGAATCTGCCAGAAAAGTGACAATTATTGGATTGATCTAGAGTCACTTAAACAAAAGGTCCTCAAGTTGGAAACATGTTTACAAGTGTTTGAGGCACCTACGTTTGGTTTTGAATTGATCTAGAAGCATGACAAGTAATGAGTACAAGGTCATTTGATTGTGGAATGTACTTGGTGTACACATTTAGTACTCAAATTGAAGATCAAGATCAAACTCAAGATGAAGATGATGTTTAAGTTCTAGGAACTATTGGAAATCATTTGGTAGAAAGAAAAGGACTTAAACAAGTAGAAAGAAAAGGACTTAAAGAAGAATTCATGGTTACTCATCATATTAAGTCCTTCACTTGAATCAATCAAACAAAGGCAATTCTAATAAGTGTCAAGAATGGTTCTTTAGAGAGAGGTCACTTCTCCCTATGTGAGGGGCGTGCCGCCCGAGGAGTGGGTAAACCAAGTGTGGTGCTTGGAAGGCTAACATGGAAGTGGTGATCTAAAGGACATTTGAGATGCTTAGTTGAAGCAATCAAAAGGATTGATCAAGAGAGCAAGCAACAACCCAAAAGAGAGCTAGTCATGCTATTTCAAGTGATAGTCTTAGGAGTTCTCTCATGCAAGCATTGGTCACAAGAAGAAGCAAGTCAACCACAACAAGATAGTGTGCTTGATCATAAAGTGGTTTTCATTTCATATGGGTGAAGATTTGATCTATCAATTGGCATTTATAATTGGTCTTCACCAAGCTTATAGTTGGACTTCACATTGCTATTGGAGAAATGAATTGGAATCTATGTGACTATCCTCTTCTCCGACATAGCAAAGGTATCATTGTAATGTGCATGATCATTTCATCCCTTACTAGTATGCGGTTAGTGCATATAGTGCATGCTTAATAGGATCATGCATAACAAATGAAAAGTTTTAAATTCATAAATCTACCACTATTGCTTGAATGATTAATTGATCTAGTGGTATGTATATGAGTTTGTTCATGAGCTAGTGAACCCAAATACTTGATCTATTTTGGATTGCTAACAAGTGACAAGTACAACATTGGCAAGATAACCCTTAATGTGAGGTATGAAAAAGCTTGTCATTGGTTCAAACTGGACTTGAAAGCTTAGGCAAATCCATTTAGTTCAATTCAACAATTAGAAGCTCATGATAATAAGAGTACAAGAACAAGACAACAATGCAAATGGATATCTAGACTTAAATGTTTCTTCAATTGGTATACTACAATTGGTACTCAAGATAGCAATTGTTGAAGATAGCAAACAAGTGGTTCCACACTAGAAGACCTTAATTGGTAGAAGAATCCCATATGGTATCGGACAAGACACTTCAAATGATATCATATTTATACATATGGTATCTATCATACAAGAAGGTGATTCCACAAGTGATCCTCAACTTTAAGTGATCATCAAGTGAAGCAAGTTCCCTCGCCAACAAGATTGACAAGTGAATGACCTATGCTATGACATAGGGGGAGTGCCCCACCAAATGGTATCAAGGTCAAAGATCCTATGTGGTATCTCAAGAGCAATTCAAGTAATGTCATTCCAACACATGGTGATGTCCATCAAAAATGCAAGATTCAAGCCTCAACCATCTATCCCAATGCAATCCTTTGTCACAATGAGATCCATACTGTTTCAATTGATATCAAGTGATTTAATTGGTATCACATACCTTTTATGGAAATTGATGACAAAGGGGGAGAAGTTGGAACAAAGATATGATCATGGGATAAGTTGGACAACAAAAGATATATTTCAAGGAAAAGAGTTGGATCAAAAGTTCTTGGATAAAAGAAAAGCACACAAGTAGGGGGAGCAAGCTCATGAATCTTGTTTGTTTGCATTTGATTTGTGCATACTCATGTGCTTGCTTGCATTGCATAAGTTTTAAATTCAATATGCATGCTTGTGTGGTGTATGCTAGTTATAGAACCTGATTGATGATATGATAACTAGCATGCATAGGTTGGTAGCTAGACTAGTATTCTTCAAATAAAAACTAGACCCTTGCTTTTAATGTTGATCTCACGGGGTTTCTAGTGTTTTTTTGTTGTCTAGCTACACATGGTGCTAAGGATGGTGTACATTGAATGCTTCAAATGCTATCGAATTTGGTATCGAGCTACAAAGGTTTATTCTATACACCTTAGCACTTAGTAGGGTTTTATGGTGCTTATCCAAATTTTGACATAGAGCTTAAATGTTGGATAAGTAGCATAAAATCCAAATCAAGTTAGCAATTTACACTTGTGTGAAGTACTAGCTTGAAAAAGCTTATTTTCCATATCTTTGTAGAGTTGTCATCAATTACCAAAAAGGGGGAGATTGAAAGGTCCTTGTTTGGTTTTGTTAATTGAGTGACAACTTAGGTGGACTAATAGTGTTTATGTGAGATACACAGGTGATGATGTGATGATGGAGGAGCTCATCGCATATGAGACATGACATGGAGTCATGTGACCAAGGTGGAGAAGATCAAGATGAGGCTTGGCTTGATGGACCGGTTGCAAGAGTGAAGGGCAAGTCGGAAGCTTTGAAGCGAGGGACCGCGTGTGACGGTGAAGCTTGAGCAAGACTTGGCGCCGATGGATCGAGGCAACGGTGAAGAGCAAGTGAGGTCAAGATCGATGAACCAATACGGTCACGTGATGATATGAAGTGGATCATATCATTTGGTGATTGGTTGGTGCATGTGTTGCATCAATATTGGAGGAGTTGGAATGGAATACGCAAGGCAAAGGTATAACCTAGGGTATTTCCATTTCAC
>NW_018396657.1:5826-7662 GCF_000003195.3 Sorghum bicolor | reverse complement strand
GAAAGCGCAGCAGTTAGGCATGGCAATCACGATACGAGGACACCAGCGCAGCAAAATAGGCATAACTCCTTTTCTGTCAACCCAATAAGATCTTAGCTCATACCATTAGAAACCTTATCAGATTCCCTACAACTTTCATATATAAGGCTTCCTTAGTTTCTGTCATTAAACCTAGGTAAAACAGCCATACATGATATCCATCCCGACCATGTCTCAGCATCGGTGCAGCAAATTGCAGAAGTCATATCTCGAGTTACTTAGATCATATGGGGACGAGTCTTACATGGTTGAAAAGCTCATGAAGTCCTCCACAACTTCTGTATATTCTATTTTTCCAGATTCTGATGTTAAGTTGGCTGAAAATAGGTACTAACTAGAACTGTCCAGATTTTAAACTGTGCAGCAACAGCAACTTATAGATGTCATAACTCAAGTTCTATTAAACCGGTAAAGTTGCATCTTGCATCGTTGGAAAGCTTATCAAATGACCTACAACTTTACTATAGAACCTTTTCCCAAATTCCGGAGTTACATTTGTCCAAAACAGTAGGCAACTGAAACTGGTCCTGATTCCTGACAGCTCAACTGTACCATCTTGTGATTTTCGTAATTCCCAAACCACAACAGCTATGGGGGTGATTCTTGCGGTCAGAGAAGGATCTTGAAGTCTACTATCACACAAATTTTCACATGATTTTATGGTCCTCCAAGAATAGAGATTTTGAACTAAATAAGATAAATTGCTCCCAAAAGACAGGGTAGAGAAAACAAGGGAAACTAAAACCCATCTATTTATTCATTAGTCCTTATACCTTAGACCTATAAACTAAATGAAATTGTGGAGAAACCCACAAGATCATTGCACTCATTACAAAAATCCAACTCAAACATAAGTACTAAGACAAACCAACCAAACATTAAAGGTTCACAAAGCACACATATTGACTCAACTTTTACTACTATCGTTTATTACAAAGGGGGACTTCCTACTTCTTAAACACGGTGTGACTGTAGCGGCATCCAGGGTAGCATCTCTTGCGTGGATTTAAGCAAGGTATATCCTCCACCTCATTTATCTTAGGTAATCCACCACGACTTCTCCACTCATCAATCTCATCAAGGGCTTCCTCATAGTGTTGCCTTACTTCTGCCAATTCCAGTTGACTGTCTTCTAGCTTTTGATGCATGACTTAGATAGTCAAAGCCATCTCCTTTAGTTGTTCATTCTGCTCCAAGTAGGGGTCAGCCATCACACATTGCAAAGTGCCTGGTGGACGACGAGGAAGATACTTTTGTTTGTCATTCTTCCTCCCTTCGTAGTGCTTTCCATGATATGCCAGAAGAGCTTGATGGGCAACATCAGATATGCTAGCATGCTTACTGAAATGGTCACTGGGAGACGAGTGAATGGATTCCACCATGCGTGAACCAGTAAACTCATTCCACCTTGTGATTTGTGCTTCTGTGCTCCAGTGGCTCTCATATTTGGGATGAGTCCACTTAGTGCACTTATATTCCACCTTGGCTTGCTGTTCAGGATAGTGGTCTTGTAGTGTATGCACAAGCCGAGGGTGAAAGAAGTCTTCGCCACTAAAGGATGTGGTAAAGTACTCCTTCCGCCAACAAATATGTCTTGAGGGGACAGGGCGAGCTTCTTCATACTCTGGTTCCGTTAAGCCATAGATACCCCGAGTTAAACATGGTCTTCCGGAGTTGTTGCGAGCAATCTTCTCGTTACGAACCATCTATAGAATTAGACCAAGAGGGGGTTAGAATAGAAGCAATACTTTTAGAATAGAATTAGATGATAGAAGCATAAGAATTTTAGCAAATAGC
>NW_018396657.1:0-5453 GCF_000003195.3 Sorghum bicolor | reverse complement strand
GTATGGATCCCTAGGTTTCATGAGGCTCAAAGGCTAGACACTGGTTGAACTGCATGTACCTTTTAGTTGTCACAATTTTAGCATATGAGTAGCATCAAGTTGTCGAGTCCCAAAGCAAACTCATGATCAAGTAAAGTGAATAAAGAATAGCATAAACAACATATTAACAACAATAACTTTAATGATTTGCCATTAGTGATTATTTATTCTGTATTGGTCCAAGGCCGCTCGTGACCGTGAGCACGGCTGATATATTAGTTTTATACTCTGCAGAGTTTGTACACTTTCACTGTGAGTCGTGATTTACCATTTCGCCTGAGGTCACGAGTCTCTTAACCCCCTTCCTAGGGAGGCCGGCAGGGTTCACTATGAAGCCTTTCAAAGGTTCGTCTAACAAGTTAAGGCCACTAGGTTTCGTTAGTCAGTCCGTGTGACTCACCCGCAGGAATCCACGGTCTGCTATCCCCCACTTGCGCCACAAGGGTAACCACAAACAAGCTAGAAAAGGTCCTCATACTGAGCTAAAGCTAGAGCCATGTAGCCCTCACAGTTGTACTGTATGTCCCGGATGGTCAGATACAGATAAGTCCTTATGGAGAGAAACTAGAGCACCATAAGATAGCCCAATGCTCCAGCCCTCTTTTCCAAAGTTTCTAAAAAGTCCTCTTTTAATGTTTATTGCATATTCCATTAATAAAATTACAAGATCATGGTTTAGTGGAGCAGTAGCATAAGCTACCCAATGCAAAACCATAGGTGACAAGGTATAAGATCAATACTAGGAATTCCTTAACAAGGAGACACATGCAATATGAATAGTGTAATTAAGGTTATTAGGAAACAAGGATGATCCCATGCTATACTTGCCTTGAAACTCATATCCTCCTTTTAGTTCCAAACCTTCCACAATCTGCTTCTTGAACACCACGTAAAAGCTCACCGACTAAACTCAGTCATCACATCAACAACAATCATCGAGAGGCAATCATACAAAGCAAAACAAACCTATAATTAGAACAATACACCAACAGTAGAAAATAAAGATAAAAAGTTTATAAAACAATTCTACATCGCACTACGATCACACAGACGTAAAGATCACGAAAATCGGAGCTATAACGAAGAAGTTATGATTTAAATAAGATTTCCTTTAATAAAATAATAGATTAAAACTAAGTTCAGATTTAAAAAGTTGAAAACTTGTAATACAGTAGCGCTAGTCTATAGATTACGCGAAAACAAATCTAACGCAACTTGAACGGATCAAATCGGAGTTGAAACGAAGAATATATGAATTTTCTAAGATTTTCTTTAGAAAAACAATTAATTAATTTGGGTCACGGAATTCAAAAGTTTCAAACTAAGAGAATATTGTTACTAACATGTAGATCTTTTGAATACAAAACCAACGCAATTTGAACGAGTCAAATGGCATTAAGATGACTATTTCATGAGTAAAACAAATCCAGTGGCCATTTGGTCATTTGCTTGAAACGTATTTTGAATCTGAGTACTGAGTTTACGTCTTCAAAAAGGGAAAGCGTATTTTCGAAAGTGCGCTTTGGGACTGCGGGTTGGAACTTTAAAAACCAGGGGGGTTCTTTGGCAAAAGTCACGGCCGAAGGGGTATCCTTCGATATAGACTGTCGGATTTTAAACGGACGGTTGAGATTAGATCGTGGGGAGAGAGAGGGAGCTGGCCGGCTGGAGCTGAGCGTGCCCACGGCGGTGCCATGGCCGGAGTTGGCCGGCGCTTGCGGTTTGAGCGATTTAGGGCATGAGAGACTAAACCGAAAGCACCAGAACGCGGAGGAGCTCGGTGCAAACTCACCTGGGGCCAAGATTGGAACCGACGGAGTCCGACTCGGGCTTGCGACGGCAAGGGGCGGACGGTGGCTCTGCAAGAAGTTCGGTGGGGGTTAGGAAA
Source organism: Sorghum bicolor (assembly GCF_000003195.3). NCBI lineage: Eukaryota > Viridiplantae > Streptophyta > Magnoliopsida > Poales > Poaceae > Sorghum > Sorghum bicolor. The sequence goes on along the minus strand of NW_018396657.1, from coordinate 3,526 downwards.
GAACAGAGAGCACGAGAACGGAAACGAGGGGTCTCGGCGACTTCGCAGGAGCAGCGGGAAGATCGGCAAGTCGCTCACGGTGACAAACACGCGAAGCAGCGGCGGATTGGCTTCGACCCGGATCTCGTCGGCGGTTTTCGGCGAGAACAAGGCGACGGTCGGCTCTGGGATTTGGTAGGGGACTTGGCGAGGGTCGTGGTGAGTATTTAAAGGGGCAAACATGCGGAGCAAGGAGTTCGTGAGGGAGATTACGCGTGGCCGGTGCGATCTCACGGCGGAGTCCGGCTCCGTCATGAGGTAGGAGGAAGATCTGACCGGTGGGCCCCACCTGTCGGTGACTCAGGGCGCGGGACCGCTCTATCAGTGGACGAAGAAAGGTGAGAGGCGCGGCGTCGGGCTGCTGGGCTGGTTCGGCCGTGGGCTGGGCGAGCTCGTGGGCCGCCAAGGCAGAAAGAAGAGAAGGGGGAGAGAGAGCAGGCCGCAGGGGGATGGTTCTGGGCCGAGCCCGCGAGTGAGTGAGGGAGGGAAATAAATTCTTTTCCTTTCTATTTTCTATTTCCGTTTTCTTTTAAAACAAAACACATTTCAAAGCCAAATTTGAATTCCTTTTAAACTTTAGTCAAAACCACTCATCACAATAAACCCAATGCAACGGCATGCATGCTCAAACAAGTTGTTAACACTTATAGTAAATTTTAATTCAAAGAAAAATATTATTTTTCCTATATTTCATGGGCACAAAAATACACAATTTAAATTTTATCCTATTTTGGAAAATTGCAAATTTTGGGGTGTTACAATGGTACGTTCCATTCAAACTGTGCAACTATCTTGCTTCAAGATTAGCACTATATCCGAACATACCAAATCGAGCCTCCACTTGAGCCTCTTCAACTACGAGTACCATCGAGTGCGTCTAAAATGGTTTCTTAGCTTATGGTGCATTAGGCGTAAACCATGCACATATCTTCTACCAAAACTAACAGTCTCTAAACGAACCGAAGCAAGATTCCATATGACACACATCATCAAGGAGTTATATCAGGTGCGTCCTAGTTGATTTCTGAGCATATCGTATATTCCATGCAAACCGTGCATCTATCTTGCATCAAGATTAGCACTATCTCCAAACAGACCAAACTGAGCTTTCACTTTAGCCCTTGACCTAGGAGTATCATCGGGTGCGTCCAAAACGGTTTCTTATCCTATGGTGCATTAGGTGCAAACCGTGCACCTATCTTGCACTGAAACTAACACTGTCTCTAAACAGACCGAAGTGAGATTCCATACGACACATGTCATCTAGGAGTTCCATTTGGTGCGTCCAAATTGATTTCTAAGCATATGGTATGTTCCATGCAAATCGTGCACCTATCTTGCATCAAGATTAGCACTATCTCCAAACAGACCAAACTGAGCCTCCACTTGAGCCTCTTCACCTAGGAGTACCAACAGGTGCTTCCAAAATGGTTTCTTAGACTTTGGGGCATTAGGCGCAAACCGTGCACATATCTTGCACCGAAACTAATACTATCTCTAAGCGCACCAAAGTTCTATTGGGTGTGTCCAAATTAATTTCTAAGCATATGGTACGTTCCATGCAGACCATGCATCTATCATGCATCAAGATTAGCACTATCTCCAAATAGATCGAACCGAGCATCCACTTGAGCCCCTTCACCTAGGAGTACCAACAAGTGCGTCCAAAATGGTTTCTTAGACTATGGTGCATTAGGTGCAAACTGTGCACCTATCTTGCACCAAAACTAACAATATCTCCAAATGGACAAAAGCAAGATTCCATATGACACACGTCATCAAGGAGGTCCATCGGGTGCATCCAAATTGATTTCCAAGCATATGTTATGTTCCATGCAAAGCATGCTCCTACCTTGCATAAGTATTAGCACTATCTCCGAACTGACCGAACCAAGCTTCCACTTGGTCTTCTTCATCCAAGAGTACCAAATAGTACGTCCAAAATGGTTTCTTGGACTATGGTGCATTAGGCGCAAACTGTGCAATTATCTTGCACTAAAACTTACAATGTCTACAAACGGACAAAAGCAAGATTCCATATGACACACGTCATCTAGGAGTTCCATTGGGTGCGTCCAAATTGATTTTTAAGCATATGGTATGTTCCTTGCAAATCATGCACCTATCTTGCATCAAGATTAGCACTATCTCCAAACAGATCAAACCGAGCTTCCACTTGAGCCTCTTCACCGAAGTATCAACAGGTGCTTCCAAAATGGTTTCTTAGACTATGGTGTAGTAGGCACAAACCATGCACATATCTTGCACCGAAACTAACACTGTTTCTAAACAGACCAAAGCGAGATTCCATATGACACACGTCATCAAGAAGTTCCATCGGGTGCATCCACATTGATTTCCATGCATATTGTATGTTCCGTGCAAACCGTGCACCTATCTTGCATCAAGATTAGCACTATCTCCAAATAGACCGAACCGAGGTTCCACTTGAGCCTCTTCATCTAGGAGTACAAACAGGTGCGTCAAAAATAGTTTCTTAGACTATGGTGCATTAGGCACAAACTATGCACCTATCTGCATCGAAACTAACATTGTCTCCAAACAGAGCGAATCGAGATTCCATGTGACACACGTCATCTAGGAGTTCCATTCGGTGCGTCCAAATTGATTTCTTAACATATGGTACGTTCTATTCAAACTGTGCAACTATCTTGCATCAAGATTAGCACTATATCCGAACAGACCAAATCGAGCCTCCACTTGAGCCTCTTCAACTACGAGTACCATCGAGTGTGTCTAAAATGGTTTCTTAGCTTATGGTGCATTAGGCGTAAACCATGCACATATCTTCTACTAAAACTAACAGTCTCTAAACGAACCGAAGCAAGATTCCATATGACACACATCATCAAAGAGTTATATCAGGTGCGTCCTAATTGATTTCTGAGCATATCGTATGTTGCATGCAAACCGTGCATCTATCTTGCATCAAGATTAGCACTATCTCCAAACAGACCAAACCGAGCTTAAACTTTAGCCCCTTGACCTAGGAGTACCATTGGGTGCGTCCAAAACGGTTTCTTATCCTATGGTGCATTAGGTGCAAACCGTGCACCTATCTTGCACTGAAACTAACACTGTCTCTAAACGGACCGAAGTGAGATTCCATACGACACATGTCATCTAGGAGTTCCATCTGGTGCGTCCAAATTGATTTCTGAGCATATGGTATGTTCCATGGAAATCGTGCACCTATATTGCGTCAAGATTAGCACTATCTCTAAACAGACCAAACTGAGCCTCCACTTGAGCCTCTTCACCTAGGAGTACCAACAGGTGCTTCCAAAATGGTTTCTTAGACTTTGGTGCATTAGGCGCAAACCGTGCACATATCTTGCACCGAAACTAATACTATCTCTAAGCACACCAAAGCATGATTCCATATGACACACGTCATCAAAGAGTTCTATCGGGTGTGTCCAAATTAATTTCTAAGCATATGGTACGTTCCATGTAGACCATGCAT
>NW_018396656.1:0-7358 GCF_000003195.3 Sorghum bicolor | reverse complement strand
AAAAAAGGCCGTGGAAAGAAATTGGGAGACGGCAGTCAGCTGCTGACCGGCTCCAGGGGTACTGAAACTGTGAGAAGAATTATTTTCTGTTTTCAACCTTTTATTTTCGCAGTAGCAATTAATTAATTATTTCTCTATAAGAAATCTTAGAAAATTCATGACTTCCATGTTTTAATTCCAATTTTCGTGAACTTTACGTTTATGTGATTGTAGCGCTGCGTAGAATATTTTCATAAACTTTTATATTTGTTTTACCACTGTTTGGTGTATTGTTCTAATCATAGCTTGTTTGCTTCGTGTATGTTTGTCCACATTGGATTGCGTGTTGTCGATTGATGATCGCTTATAGACGGTGAAGCGTACGTTGGTGTGCAAGACTAAGCCTTTGAAGACCAGCGGGCTCAGGAGAGCTTTGATCAAGGCAAGTATAACTTGGGATCATCCTTGTTACCTATTCACTTATAACTACATATATATATCATATGCATGCTTTCACCTTGTCGACCTTAGCAAAATCATAGATGTTTGTTATCCTGGATTCTTTGTTACCTATTTGATATACATTTGGTGTAGATGTGCTAGTGCTTGATGGAATCCATGATCTTGTAAGATAATTAATAGCTGTGCAATGAACGTAAAAGGATGACAAATAGCTATATGAGATCTTGTCTATACGTGATCACCCGGGATAACAGTGCAACCATGAGGGCTATATGGCTCTGGCTTTAGCCCAGTATGAGGACCTTTTTCTAGCTTGTTAGAGGTTACCTTAAATGGCGTAAGAATGGCTAGACACGTTGGGTATAGTGTGGCCTCTGTCCGTGTGTATAGGCTGCGGGTTATGTGCCATGGAAGGGGGGCTCTATATCTGCCTGCCGAGTAAATCTAATGGCCCTAACTTGTTAGACGAAACCTTTGAAAGGCTTCATAGTGAACCCTGCTGACCTTCCTTGGAAGTGGGTTAAGAGGCTGATCACCTCAGGCGAAAGGGTAAATCATGACTCATGGGTAAAGATGTACGACCTCTGCAGAGTGTTAAAAACTAGTATACTAGCCGAGCTCACGGTCAGTAACAGCCTTGGGGACATCTACATTAAGATGATGAGCTTATTGTGCTATTATGTTCATTTGATTATCGTTTATGCTATGAGTTGATTATGCTTACAACTGATCATGTGATTATTGGATTACTTATGCTACCTTGATATTTGCTATCCAATGAATAAACATGCTATCCGCTATTAAAAGCTAAATGCAGTCAAACCAGTGTTAGCCATTTGAGCCTCATGAACCCCTGGTTATACTTGTTGAGTACGATATGTGCTCACTCTTGCAATTTCCCAACACCTCAGGATATGATAATGAAGATGACTGGAATGAGGATTACCGTTATGAGTACTAGGCTTGGAGTCAACCAGTCAACAGTGTCCCTGTGTGGAGCTTTTGTCGAGAGCGTTGTTTAATATTATTATCAATTTTTGTGTAAGACTATGTGATTTATTATGTTCCGCTATGTAATAAACACTGCAATGATACATATGAGATTTGTCTACTTATGTGTGCGACTATTCCTGGGGCACATATGAGTCTTTTATGCATCCTATTTTGTTCTTAAAATATGGGTGTGACAAATTGGTATCAAAGCCTTGTTGACTGTCGGACGCAAGCCTAGTTAGAAATTGACCGTCTTAAGGTTTTGAAATTGCTATAAAATCCTTGTTCTATAAACCTTGATATTTTCTCCTATACTATATCCTTTCCATTGCTATTCATTTTCACCTTGTTGCTTATTTTAAAGACTTGTTCTCATCCTCACTCCTTGCTTGATTTGCTTTTAGAACTTTGTCTTACCACCTTCTGACGTCATTAAAATAGAAGTTTTAGGATCTTTACCCTTAATAGGAAGAGGACGATAGTACCGCAAGTTGAGTCAATGCTTGAAGTGTGAACTTTGATGCTTGGTTTGGTTTGTTATTATGTTTATGCTTGATTTGGATTTTTATAATGAGTGCTGGAACGTTGTGGGCATATCCACAAGTTCCCTAGTTAAGAACCTTAAGTAAGAACAAGAATAAATAGTGGTTTGGGGTCATATCCTGTTTCTGTCTTTTGCTGTTTTTCTGGAGCAGTCTGCAATAAATCGGGTACATCTCAAAATCTGTTCGTGCAATGTTCATCAAATTTTTCTGAGAACAAGTATACCTTCATATCTTTCCAATGCCGCAAGAATGACCTTATTATCTTTTATGATCTGGGAGTTATGGTCGTTCAAAGTTGAGGTTTCTGCGCAGTCTGAAATTCTGGAACAGTTTTAGTTATGCCCAGTTTTGATTAATTTAACGATGGAATCTGTCAATATGGTCCAAATAAAAGTTGTAGATAATTTCTTTATCTTTCCAACGGTGTATAGAATGTATTCTTTTGAATTACGGAACTCAAGATATGACAGAATTTCTGAACTGCTAATGTTGGATGATACCTAGAAAATTCTAGATTCCGTTAACTCTTGTAATTGTCATGTTGGACGTTACTAAGATTTGTTTCTGTACCTTGGAATGCAGATGGCAGCAAGAGGTAGAGGCCGTGGTAGGGGTGCTAATGCCCCAATCTCAGTGGAGGAACTTATGCATACACAGAATGAGATGATGCATGCATTCCTACAACATCTTCAGCACCAGCCTGCAGCTCCACCACCACTTGTCTATGTGAGGGATAAACGCGGCGAGTTTATGAAAGGACGACCTCCAGTGTTCACTCATTCTGCTGACCCTATGGAAGCATATGATTGGTTGCTTGCTGTGGAAATACAGTTAAACATAGCTCAGTGTAATGATCTGGAGAAGGTGTTAAACGCTTCTCGACAGCTGCAGGGAGCAGCTCAGACTTGGTGGGAATCATACCAAGCTGCTCATCCTAACAATGCTCCCGCCGTCACTTGGCAGGAATTCTGTAGAGATTTTAAGGCACGTCACATCAATGAAGGGATGATAGTGATAAAGCAAGAGGAATTTAGATCTCTCAGAATGGGCTCTATGACCGTTGCAGAGTATCATGATGCCTTTGAGCAGCTGGATCGCTATGCTCTGAATGAGGTCAGGGAAGATGTTGATAAGCAATGTCTGTTTATGAAAGGCCTTTACTATGATCTCAGATTGCAGTTGGCTGGAAACACTTACCCTACTTTCTAAGCTCTGGTGAACCGTGCCATTGTGCTGGATGATATGCGCAAGAGTCAGGATCGGAAAAGGAGAATGCAAGGACAAAGTTCGGGTAGTAACAACCGCCCGTGCTTTGGCTCTCAACAAGGTTTCCATCAGAGTTATCAGGGACCAGTTAGTCAGTGAAACCATGATCAGTATCCTCAGCAATTCCAGAATCAACAGCAGAGTGGGAATCAACGCTTTCATTTTCAGCAGCGTAACTCTTATCAGCAGCAAGATGGTCGACACACATCTCCATCAAGGAATCCTAATGTCACCCCTAGGAAGAACAGTGCTCCCAACATTCCTGATAGGTGTTTCTGCTGTAGAAAAGAGGGACATATGTCTTATGATTGTCCAGAGAACTTCCACCCACAGAACTCTCAAGGGCAAAATAGCAACCAGGAGAACAACCGAACACCCAACACTGGAAGAGTGAATCATGTGTCTCCAGGGGCAGCTATGGAGGAACCCAAAGTTATGGTTGGTATATTTGAGGTCCATTCCACTCCCACTACCGTTCTTTTTTATTTTGGAGCTTCACATACATTCATTTCACAAGCTTTCATTAAGACACATAATATACCTGCTTGTGTCATGAAAAGCGCTATAACTGTAAATTCACCAGAAGGAACTATACCAGCTACACATTGTTGCTTTCCAATTAATTTGACTCTAAGGGGGGTAGACTTTAAAGTGAGCCCCATAGTGCTGAGGACAGCTGGAGTTGATCTTATTTTGGGTACAGATTGGATGATGCAACAAGATGTAAAGATTAAGCTTGAAGGCAAGGTAATGGAACTAACAACACCAACTGGAGACCGACTCAAGGTCGAGGTGCAAAAACAAAAGACAACCATAGTGAACCAGTTGGATGAAGATGCCAACCCTCAGGACCGTGTTGTGAATGAATTTCCAGATGAATTGCCAGGTATGCCACCTGACCGTGACATCGAGTTTATAATTGAATTACTACCTGGTACTGCACCTATCGCTAAAAGACCATATAGAATGGGGGTTAATGAGCTAGAAGAACTTAAGAAACAAATAAAGGAATTGCAAGATAAAGGGTTCATTCGTCCTAGTTCTTCCCCATGGGGTGCTCCAGTTATCTTTGTTGATAAGAAATATGGTAGTCAGAGGATGTGTGTTGATTATCGATCACTCAATGAGGTTACCATCAAGAATAAGTATCCTTTGCCTAGAATTGATGACTTATTTGATCAGCTGAGAGGTGCTTGTGTGTTCTCTAAGATTGATTTGCGTTCTGGTTATCATCAATTGAAGATTCAGAATTCGGATATACCAAAGACAGCTTTCACAACAAGGTATGGGTTGTATGAGTATAGAGTTATGTCTTTTGGTTTGACCAATGCACCAGCTTACTTCATGTACATGATGAATAAAGTATTTATGGAGTATCTTGATAAGTTTGTGGTGGTATTTATTGATGATATACTGGTATTCTCTAAAACAAAGGAAGAACATGCTGAACATCTAAGATTGGTCTTACAGAAACTTAGAGAACATAAGTTGTATGCTAAGCATAGTAAATGTGAGTTTTGGTTGGAAGAAGTTTCTTTTCTTGGTCATGTTGTCTCTAATGGTGGTATTGCAGTATATCCTAGTAAGGTGAAAGATGTGCTGAATTGGAAACCGCCTACAGATGTAAGTGAAATTCGCAGTTTTCTTGGTTTAGCTGGTTACTATCGTAGATTCATTGAAGGGTTCTCAAAACTTGCAAAGCCTATGACTGCTCTGCTGGAGAAGAATGCTAAGTTTGTATGGTCTGATAAGTGTCAAGCTAGTTTTGAGGAGTTTAAGAAGAGATTGACTACTGCACCTGTGTTGGTATTGCCAGATCTGAGTAAGAGTTTCTCTATTTATTATGATGCTTCTCGTCTGGGTTTGGGTTGTGTTCTGATGCAAGAGGGTAGAGTTGTTGCTTATGCATCTATATAGTTGAGGAAACATGAATTGAATTATCCTACTCATGATCTAGAGTTAGCAGCTGTAGTTCATGGATTGAAGATTTGGAGACACTATTTGATTGGGCATAAGAGTGACATATACACTGATCATAAGAGTTTGAAGTATATCTTAACCCAGACAGATCTGAATTTGAGGCAACGAAGATAGTTGGAACTGATAAAGGATTATGATTTGGAAGTGGATTATCATCCTGGAAAGGCGAACGTCGTAGCTGATGCACTTAGCAGGAAGAAATATGCTAATGAGCTTCGGGCGACACCTGAATCTGAGGAGTTGTGTGCTGAATTTGCATATTTGAATTTGGGAATTGTAGTAAATGCTATGGAAATTGAGGTCACTCCTACTCTAGAGGAAGAGATATTGAAAGGACAGTTGGAAGATGAGAAACTAAAGGAGATAGCACAGAATGTGGTACTAGGCAAAGCACCAGGATTTAGAATAGATGACAATGGTGTACTGTGGTTTGGAAAAAGGATATGTGTTCCTGAAGTGAAGGCTATTCGCGATATGATTCTAAGAGAGGCACATGAGTCAGCATATTCCATTCATCCTGGTAGCACTAAGATGTATCTAGATCTGAAACAGAAGTACTGGTGGTATGGCTTAAAGAGAGACGTGGCGGAATATGTTGCTATATGTGATACTTGCCAACGAGTGAAAGCTGAACATCAGAGGCCAGCTGGATTGTTGCAACCAATGAAGATTCTGGAATGGAAGTGGGAAGAAGTGGGTATGGATTTTATAGTGGGTTTACCACGTACATAGAGAGGGTATGACTCAATATGGGTGATAGTAGATCGTTTGACTAAAGTTGCTCATTTCATACGTGTCAAGACTAAGTACACCGGAGAACGCCTAGCTGAGCTGTACATGGAGAGAATTGTTTGCCTGCATGGGGTACCTAAGAAGATTGTGTCAGATAGGGGTACTCAATTCACATCTCACTTTTGGAAAGCAGTGCATGATTCTTTGGGAACAAAGTTAAATTTTAGTACAGCATATCATCCACAGACAGATGGACAGACTCAGAGGATCAATTAGATACTGGAGGATATGTTGAGAGCTTGTGCTTTGCAATATGGTACTAGTTGGGACAAGAGTTTGCCATATGCAGAATTCTCCTACAACAACAGCTATCAACAGAGTCTTAAGATGGCACCGTTCGAGGCACTGTATGGTCGTAAGTGCAGGACACCTTTGTTTTGGAATCAGACAGGAGAAACTCAGGTGTTTGGTACCGATGTGCTTAGACATGCAGAGCAACAGGTGCGGACTATTCGGGATAACCTGAGAGTTGCTCAGTCTCATCAGAAAAGCTATGCAGATATGCGTAGGAGAGAGCTGGCTTTTGAAGTGGGTGATTATGTCTACCTGAAAGTATCACCAATGAGGAGTGTGAAGAGGTTCAATATGAAGGGAAAGCTAGCTCCAAGGTATGTTGGTCCGTTTAAAGTTTTGCAAAGACGTGGAGAAGTAGCATATCAGTTAGAATTGTCTGAAAGTTTATCTGGTGTGCATGATGTGTTCCATGTGTCACAACTTAAGAAGTGTTTGCGTGTACCTGGGGAGCAAATACCATTAGAAGAGCTTTCGGTTAAAGGTGATCTCACTTATGAAGAGTATCCAATCAGAATTTTGGAAACAGCTGAGAGAGTCACTAGAAGTCGGATTATTAGAATGTGCAAAGTGCATTGGAATCGGTATTCAGAGGCAGAGGCAACTTGGGTAAGAGAGGACGATCTGAGGAAATCATATTCATATTTATTTGAGTAAGCCCTGTTCAATCTCGAGGACGAGATTCTTTTATGGGGGGTAGAGTTTGTAACACCCAAAATCTGATTTTCAAGTAATAGGATTTAATTTGATTAATTTGAATATTTTGTGAGCATTTAAATTAGTAAACAAATAAATTTTTGTTGGAATTAAAATTCATCATAAGCTTAGAAACATGTTTTGTTTTCATGCTGGAGCACATCTTATTCATGCTTGATGTTTTTTTATGAGAATTTATTTGCATTCAAATTATCTTTTGAAAAGGCTTTGGAAAGTAAAATAGAAAAGAAAACAAAAAAGGGGGAAAGGAGCCAGCCGATCTCGGCTAGGCCAGTGGCTTCGGCCCAGTTTCCCCCTTTCCCCGCGGCCCAGAACGCCCCCCCCCCCCCCCCC
>NW_018396655.1:0-7358 GCF_000003195.3 Sorghum bicolor | reverse complement strand
CTAACCTGCAACAAGCGTTGATACTATGACTAACATGTGTTTTGCAGAAACATCGATGAGTTAGATCGTGGTAATGGGAATCTACGGCAATATAGTTTTCATGCCCCATGTCAATGAAATCATATCAGTTTTCAAAGGTTGGACGACAAGGTTAAGGACGGTTAGTTCTGAAAATTGAAAGGAGTTGAGTGATGTTCGGATTAGTCATTAGGATGTTGTTTTTTTCTGTTGGCCGTACTGTTAAGGGGGGTGCAAATGGGTAGCTTGATCTAGGTGAGTCTAATGTTTAGGTGTGGTGCACACTTGTCAAACTTACCACTAGGTAGCTCTACTTTGTCCCTAAAATGGTTTGGAGAAGTCAAGGTTCACAAAGTTTCTGAATTGGAACTAAACCAAGCACTTACAGCTACATCGGACGCTGGGTCACTGAGCGTCGGACTCTAACGCCTGTGTGTGACTAGTGCAATGTGTGCACAGCCAGCCAAAACAGTGCGTAGTGCGTCGGACGCGATGATGTTGAGAGTCAGACACACCGATACTCACACTGTAGCAACTGTCAGAACTCAACAACGGGTCAGATGCTGCTAGGGCATGGCATCGAGCGTTGGCCCTAGCACCGGACGTGACCCAGAGAGGACGCGCTCGATGACGCACCCTAATGGTCACTGTATGAAGCACTCGATTTGAACATGTCGAAGCATCCGATGACCCCAACAAGTGCTTAGTTAGAGGGTAATGGTTGGATTTAAAGGCTTGGCCTATAAATACAACTCCTACATGTTCAAAGCATCTCTCTTGCCCATTTGTTTAGCTAAAGCATCCATTTGAGTGCAAGAGAGTGCAAGAGCCAAGTGAGGTGATTAAGATTTGATAATCCACAATTAAGGACCTCATTAGTGCACAGGAAGTAGCAAGTGTGCATCCACCCCTCATTAGGCTTGTTGTGGTCAAGTGCGAGTTTGTGATTGTTACTCTTGGTGATCACCATCACCTAGACAGTTTGGTGGTGATTGGGAGCTTGGTGATCATCCAATGGAGCTTGTGGATGACCCAACTCATCTTGTGAGTGGTTTTGGGCGATTCACCATGTGTCCACGTCGGAGAAACAAAGAATCAATCCATAAAGAGCACTTGATCCTTGCACGAATCAAGGGGGAGCTACACCCTTGTGCGGGTGCTCCAACGAGTACTAGTGGGGAGTGGTGACTCCCCGATACCTTGGCAAAACATCGCCACATTCCTCTCCTATTTACTTTGAGCATTTACTTTCAAGTATTTCAATTGTTGTTTTTACATTTCTAGAATTGTCATACTAAAATAGGATTGGAACCTAGGGTTCAAAACTTTTACTCCGTTAGAATCACTAGGAAACACAAGTTAGGCACCTAGAGTGAAAAATGGGCTAATAGGTCTTGATTACCACATTAAATTTTAGAATTAGCCCAATTCACCCCCCTCTTGGGCATCTTGATCCTTTCACCGCTCACCTCCTTCTCCTTCATACACACTTTTATTGGTGTGGCCGATGATGTTGCAATTATTATAGCAGAACTTCAAAAGGAATTCATACACTATGGGGAACCATAGTGGGTTATCTTCCTCTTTTGCCACCAGTGAAATCCCCCTCATTAGCGGTTTGTTAATGTTTAGCTTCACATTGATGCGTATGTATTTCCTGACAGCTGAGCCATCTTCTTCAAGATCCATGTCTACAAACACTCCCACCTTATTTCCAATCATTTCCCTCGTCAACCAATTCATCATCCTAAGTGACATTCCCAACACCCTAATCCACAATGGTATGATCTCAAAATTAACATCTTCTAATTGCTTCCTTCCATCAAAATCCACCATCACGATTAGATCTTTCCCGAACACCCATGGCCCATCCTCAAGCGCCATCTTCTTCCTCGCAAGTTGATGGAAAGTGAAGAGAAACTAATTCGAATTGAGATCTTACAGTCTTTCCCTTAGATCAGGCACCACACTCTCCCTAGTGCTTGACTCAAGGCCTCCACGTTTGTCAGGTGATCCGCTAGCACTTTCTAGATCATTTGTGCTTCATTCAGCCACTGACACCCAGACACCCTTCTTGTCCTCTTTCGATAGTTTTATCTTCTCCATTATCCCTTTAACTGCCTACATCTCTAGTGGTAATCGGGGTAGTACTCGACCACAAAGATGTTGAACTCCCTTGAACCCTAACAAACTCATTCGGTGCTAATGAGAAACTCAATTAGCAGAGGGGGTTTTGGCTCCGGAATGGAGGATTTATGTTGACACCAATGATGGATGGGAGGTGGACACTAACTCAGATCAACCAGAACAATCTGAACTAGGAAGGAGGGAGGGAAGGAGTAACTACGACTATCACACCGAGGAAACCCTAACTTGATATGCTAGAGGCGCCAAGACTATAACAATAATTGTTGTTCAGTGTCCACCAATTGGTCTAATGCACAATGCCACAATCCAAAGTAAAAAACTCTTTAGGCATACTGGTGTGTGGTACTATGGTGTGGGTGTGTCTAAAAACTAAAAAGTGAAATATCGGTCTATTTTTATGTGTGTTCTAGTGATCTTTTCTAGGAAAAAAAATCTTCTTCCTAATTTGTATTAGCATACACAAGTAACTCGAATATCGTGGTGTACATCTTCCAACTCTCTAGTGATATCAAGGTTGATGTTCATGTGCAATTTCATCAAATATGTTTTCATCAAAAAAACATTGGACATTTGAGTGTTTCGAACTCAGAAAACTCTAGTACTCCGTACGTTCTAAATTGAGAGATATACTTGTATGGCCTTGAAAAATGACTCTTCCTTATATGACTTTTTTTAAACTTACCTCTATGGCCCTCAAACGAACTTTCATTACTTTTGTGGCCTTCCGTCCGTTTTCAGTAGTTAACAGTGTTAAGCGAAGGATAAAAAGACTATTTTACCCCTGGTATAAAAAATTTGCAGAGTTTTGTTTGTTTGTTGTATATTTGGAGTAATATTTAGCACATACATAATAGTAGGACATATTTGGCGTAAAAAATATAGTTTTGTTTGTATATTGTGTGTGAATTTATTTGCTAAATATTATTCCGAATATACAACAAACAAAGAAAACTCTGCAATTTTTTATGCCAGGGGCAAAATAGTCTTTTTACCTGCTAAAAACGGACGGAAGACCATAGAAGTAATAAAAGTTCGTTTCAAGGTCATAGGGTAAGTTCAAAAATAAAAGGGCCATATAAGGAAGAGCTATTTTTTCAGAGCCATACATGTAAATCTCTCTTACCAATTATAGTCTCTTAGACTTTTGGGTACATCACAAAATAAATATACTGAAAAAAGCAAGCGGCTATTATAATTTATAATAAAGATTGTACAAATTTTAGGCTTAAGATCCATAGAGGTAATAGCTCTATCTGGTCTTCACCATGGTGCCCTAACTGGTATGATATCTACAGTCATGTTAATCTGCCTGTCACTCAAACCCCCATGCCAGCAACAGTTGCTGATTTACTTCATCCCCAATCTAAAACTTGGCATCAACCTTACATTCAATCAGTTTTTGATAATCAGTTAACTAATGAAATATCTCAGATAAGAATTGTTCCAACTAAACACAATAATCCAGAGGATGACATTTTAAGATGGAAACCAGCTAAAAATAGAGTTTGCACTACTAAAGAAATATACAAGTACCTGTATAATCAAAATATCATTCAGCTGCCAGATGCAGGATCTAGGAGCATTTCACCTCAAGCTAAATCAATCCTCCACAAGGTCTGGAAGGCACCCAAGATGCCACCTCTCATCAAAACCTTCGCCTGGAGACTGATCAGAAGGGCCTTGGCTACAGGAGACAGAGCAGCAAGGTACACAAATAATATTAACATTAACCAAAATTGCAACATTTGTGGTCAAATAGAAAATGATGCTCATCTGTTTTTCCATTGTCACCTACCTAAAGCTGTTTGGTTTTCCTCTAGCCCTGCTCTGATAACAGATAATCTTCCTATTGAAGACGATGGAGTACAAGAAATCTTAACCTCCTTTATTGATGATACTACTCCTCATGATCTTTTAAGCAAAATTTTTATTACCTTGTGGTTCTTGTGGAAAGCAAGAAATGATAATCGTTTCCAGAGGAAGACATGGATCCCAAACCAGGTGCACAATGCTGTCAAAGCATACACAAAGGCTGCTACACCAACTCTACAGAAAGAACAACAGGAGCTGCAAAACCCCACACAACCCATTGGTATGGCAATCTATAATCCCTGTATTTCAAATCTTACTGTGTCTATCCCAGCATCTTTAACAGGGCCCAGATGTTATGTTGATGCATCCACGCTGCCGGATCAGAATCAAACCTTCATTCGACCTGCAGGTATTGGAATCTCTTTTATTGATGTGCAGGTGCAGCCTCCGATCAAAATTCTTGTTAAGGCGCGTGTCGAACAAGTCTCTTCTGTCCTCATGGCGGAAGCAACGGCTGCTGCTCTAGCAGCTCAACTCTTGCATCTCCTCCAAGCACAAAATTCTTATATTCTTTCAGATTGCCAGCAGCTGGTGCTATTCCTAAATCAGGAATCTGTCGCCCACCCCCCGGGCTGGAGGATGAAGCCTTTCTCTCAAGTCTACAAGAATTTTGCAGATGCATGAGACATCTCCATTCGCAAGATTCACAGATCCTCAAATTTGACGGCACATAGTCTAGCCTCTCAGGCAAATAGCCTCTCAGCAGCCCTCCCTCGGAGGAGTTGCTCATCCACTGCTCATAATCAGCAGTGCTCTGTTCTGAGTGTTCTTCAGGAGCTTTCTGTTCCAGATGTACTCATCTCTACAGCGTTTTGCTGTTATTAATATAATTCCAGTTACTAATAAAAAAAAACTTTTGTGTACTATATGTTTGGTTCTACCAAACTAGTACTCCTATATGTTTGCTACGTTCTTAGAGGAAAAAAAAGGATTGGTATATGTGTGCCACTTCCACCCAGTGGAAATGTGGAATCTGCACGCAACACACTTCCATAGTCCCATGACAAGTGGTCCCGCGCGACTATCCTGCTCGCAGTCACTGGCTGCTGTATCATCGTTTGCCCACCGTGCAACACAGCAGGCGCAGCGGCCCTGGCCGTGG
The DNA here is from genome assembly GCF_000003195.3 of Sorghum bicolor. Lineage (NCBI taxonomy): Eukaryota > Viridiplantae > Streptophyta > Magnoliopsida > Poales > Poaceae > Sorghum > Sorghum bicolor. The sequence goes on along the minus strand of NW_018396655.1, from coordinate 2,218 downwards.
CGCCGATCCGGCGGCCTCTTGGCCTTCCAATGCAAGTTTCAAGGCCAGCAGCTCAATAAGTCCTCGCCCACTACACTGCTTCGGCTCTTCCGCTTCCCAACCAAGCACGCTGCAGGCCGCCGGCACGCGCGCGTCTTCATTTCCGCTGGCTCCTCTCTCTCTCTTCGTCTTCTTCCATCCAGTTCGATCGTCACTCATCACCAACAGCTAGCAGTGATCCTACGCGAGCGCGCTCTCGCCATTGTTCGGCGGCGAGCCGGCGACCATGTCGTCGTCCTCGGCGAAGCCGCCGCCGGCGTCGCCGCGGGAGCACGTGGAGAGGATCCGGTGGGAGCGCTACTTCATCGGGCGTGAGGAGCGGAATCCGCTGGCGGAGGACATGCACCAGGCCGTCAACTACCTCTCGCAGGAGCTCTACTCCAAGGACGTCCACTTCCTCATGGAGCTCATACAGGTATATTATTGATATTACTACTAGCTACCTGCCGGAGCCGGAGCCGGACAGCTGCAAGGTTCTTTGTCAGGCATAGGCAATGTACCATTCTTTTCTAGCGCTCAAAGGATATCTTTTGGGGGATTTTTGTTTTTCTTTCACTGTAGTAGAATGTAGATGAACACGATGTGGTTTCATCAATTTTGCAGCTGGTATATTAGCGCGCCTCAAAGCATATCAGTAGTAAGAGTTTAACCAATCTTTGGTAGTAAAACACCAAAGGACTTTGCAAATTGAGATTGGCCGTTACGATCCTCGGCCAGCTAATTTAGTGTCATGGTATGTTCTGGTTTCATGGATTCTATGGTTAAAGATGGCCCCCCTACTTTACTTTTTTTGTAAAAAATGGATCGATGCTTGCAATTTGAGGAATTTTATAAAAGAATAGGAAACGAAAGATAATATTGAAATGCCACTTTGAAAATGTCTAAATTCTACTACCTTAATTAGACATTTACACCTGATCAATTGTGTGCCAGATTGAGTTCGAGTAGGGCTGGGAGAAAATGCCGGATCGGTCTACTACGTGTCGGGCCACGCTTTTCTATTTTTTTTTGGGGGGGGGGGGGGGTTTCTATATATCAGGATGGGGTGTTTCCAGGTTGGGTTGGGTTATGGGTTGAAAATTATGGCTCGAGCCCAACCAGTGTTTTTTTAGTTCTACTCCTACCCTCTTGGTCGAGCTACCACAGCTTTGCCCCGTGCTCTGTCCCTTTTCCCATCTCATCACCACCGCTCTACCATGGCACTGCCCTCCACCTATAGCTCTGCCAGACTGTCGCCATGGTCAGCCTCATTCGCGTTGCAACCTCTTTTTATTCGCAAACGCGCAGATTTCTCCATATTTCATTAAGGGCTCCTTTGGCAGCACGGGATTCCGGAGGGTTCCCCGTGATTTCCCCGCGCCGAGAAACCACGCGACGATTTTCCCTGCCACAATCTGTCGCGCTCTTTGGAAGCACACCCACGCGGGGACAGCAGCCCGTTTCCCTTCATTTTCCACGCGGAAGAAATCCAGGAGTCATGCGGCCGGGAGCGTTTCCTCTTCCCTGACCCCGTCGCTCGCTCGACGACTCACGAGGGGGCGGCCGCCGCCGCCACCGTCGCCATCACCCCGGCGGCTCATGGTCGACGCATCGCTCTTGTCGTGCATCTCCCGGTGGCCGGCAACTGGTGTGCATCTCCTGGTTCCCGGCGATGCATCTCTCGCGAATCGCGATCGTGCCGCCACCGCCGCAAGATCCACATCTCGGAGCAGCACCTCCACCTCCACCTCAGCCCCGTCCTCCTAGCAGGGCAAAATCTCGTAGATCTTGGGGTGACCGAGCTGCCGTATCCTCCTCCATACTCCAGCATCCATGGAGAAGCGTCGTGCCACCGAGCCTATCTCCATACCTCACTCAGCCGAAGCGTGGTGAGCATGCACTCTATCATTCTTGTTGGTGGCTGTGAAAAGGAGTGGGGTATCTGGTACCTCATGGCTTTGTATTTTTGTGATATTGTTCGGTAATTTTTGCTAAATATTTGATTCATGTCTACCCGATTAGAAAGATTTCCCTGGTAATTTTATTCATGCTCATAAGTATGCAGGTTGGGTATTGCAAAATTTGTGATTATTGTGTCTAGACGATTTAGCGAGCAATTAGTTTATGTTCTATCGTAAATTTAAGAAAAAATACCTTTACATAGATTTCTTGATCAGCTAAAAGTTTCAGTAACCAATAT
>NW_018396654.1:0-7383 GCF_000003195.3 Sorghum bicolor | reverse complement strand
CGGCGCATTGGGAGGTGCCGATGTCATAGGAGTTTTGCCCCTCATGTCAGTTATTTGTGATGTTCCCGGCGTCAACTCTGGAGGCATACCATAACCCCACCAGTTGGGAGGAAGAGTCAACCCTGACATTGCCGATACCAACATATCTGTTGTCAGTTTATGCTGCCCAACTGAAATTTGTGGGTTGGTTGCCATCGGCATAGATAGTGCACCAGTAGTCCCCAATGTACTTGGAGGGACGGCAGACTGTGCACTTGCATTCGTCAAGGCAGCCGATGGAGCCGTGACCTCTGGGGCCGTTGGCTGATGATGGGAGGGCCCCACATAATCTGGCGGGATTTGTCCTTCCTTGAAAGTTCTTGCCACGGCATTGAAAACCGTATTAGACAGTACACCAGCTTGGTTAATCAACGCTCGATTGATGGCATTGTCAACCATATCTTGAAGCTTGCCAGGATTGGCGTCAAAGGTGACCTGCCGTGGTGCCGGCAGTGCATCTTTCTGGACCACTTCGCCGCTCCTGTTTATGCTGAAAGACCTCAGGCATTGCTGCTTGAACTCTTCCATGGCTTGGGCAATAGCTTGCTTTTGCTCATCCTTGAGGTTGGCCTCCGTCACGGGGATGACGTTCTCTTGATCGAGGTCGGAGATCGACATGTTGATCTTGATCTTGAATCGGTCCCACTGGGCGTGCCAAAAGATGTGTTGATGCAAAACTGATCTGCAAACACAAAGGGCTAATACCCAATTCAAACGTTAAGGCGTGCCAGCCGATTTGACCTTGCTATCGGCAAAGGTGATAACTCGAATACTTCAGTCCTGACAACAGCGATGCGCCCGGATGTCACGGCTAAGAGGTACTCACGCGGAACTCGAGAACACGCCGAGCTTAAGTCGACGAATTCCTAAGAACTCGTAATAAAAAGAAAAAAGTATGACGAAGTCGTCGAAAAGTAGGTGCTGGAATATGAGTAAAAACGTGTGTTTGATTGATTTCTTGATTGATTATTACAAGGTCCTAGGGTTTATATTTATACCCTGCTCAAAGAGCTACAACCAGACACGATTAGAATTTGAATTCCAAATTACACGGAATCCGTATACAAAACGATGCAAATAATTAAGGAAATAATAAAACTATCCTTCATGACAAACCGAAACTCCTCCACATGACAACTGGCAGCTTCCGGACTCCTCCTTCGCATCATCGGCAATCCCCTTACCATAGTCATCGGCAGACCTTTTTATCCAGCCATCGGCACCATATTACTGCCTGTGGACTTAGTCACATTCAACCTCTCCCTCATCGGCAACCATCCTCATCAGCGACCCGCATCGTACCGCCACCCTATCCTGCCATGCTAGACACGTGCCCAAAAATGGTGTCAACAGCTGTAAAGCTCCATGGTTAAAGGTAAAATGGGTAAGTTTGAAAGTTAGATCAGAGGAAAATTTATATTTAAAAACAAGTGCACTTAAAAGAAATGAAAGTTTTGTAGCAACTCTTGATCCATGTTTATTAATAATTATGCTTGGGTTGTTTGCCAATGGGTTGTAGCAACTCTTTTATTAGAACTTTAAACCCGAAGGAGAACATGAATACATACTAGTATAGGGTTTAAACTAACAATTTTCTGGGGTCGGTCGGCGCCCTATTTCATCCGTTGCCTGCCTCCTTCTGGATTCTTCCTCCCATGTGATGAGGACATCACTCCTTCGGATGCACACGATGATCCTACGCTGGATTTTCAAGGTCCAATCACAAGAGCTCGCGCGCGACAACTAAATTTACAGGTGAGCTCGTCCCTAAGCAAGTCTTTATATGATTTTGAGAATAGATTGCTACCTAATGATTATATTGTGCTTAGGAATCATGGAGAGGACCAGGGGATGCATAAGGGAGGGCTTGGAGGCTTGGAGGACCAGCAAGGGCGCCCAAGTCAAGGTGGAGGCCCAAACCAAGTCGACTTCGAGCCTGTTTCGGAGTCCATGACCAGCGAGGAGTAAAACGGACGCCCAGGACACATCCGGACTCCGTTTTCGACGATCCACCCATGGTTGGAAAGATAATTTCATAAGCAAACCAATGGCATTGGTTTGAGGTCCAAATTCCTTCTGAGTCATCGGGAAACGTCAAAACAAGTCAGCGTCCAGAATCTGTTCCAGTGCTGCGTCACCGTTTTTAGTCTGTTGGGCCGTGTATCATCGTTGAGCCCATTAGGGGGGCGCGTCCAGGGGTGGCGACGACCCTTAGACCTCTATAACCAGCCGCCGCCACTCTCGTTAGGTTTTGGGTTTTGCTTAGATTATTCTGTCAAGAACAGTTTCGCCGCCGCGTCGGTTTGTGAGACCTCAACTCGTGAGATTAATCATTCATCTGCAATTTGGTTGCATTCTTTCTTGTTCTTGCTTGTGTTCTTCGATTTGCAGGTAAAGGACTCAGCCTTCTTGGCGAGGTCGACCGTGCATCAACGGTCGATAACCAGAGGAGACGTGGTGCTGCGATTGCGGGGTTTCAGGACCGAGTTGTTCGGAAGCCGGATCGAATTGTGTCGCGACTCCACCAAATCGAGAGTTATCTGAACCTTTCAGAAGATCAGGAACCCTAGTTCACATCAAGTGGTAATTAGAGCCTCAGGTTTACCGTCAGGTTCGCCCTTATCCTAGTTTAGTTGTGTTTCACTTTGTCCTAAAAATCCAAAAAAATAGCCCTACAAAAATACTTGTGTTCATCTTTGTTTTCCCCAAGTCCTATCACGTGTTGTGGCCGTGCAATAATTTTATTTCAATTTGCTTTATTGAAAGGTCGTCCCTCGTTATGTCATTGTGTTCGTTGGTTTAGATCGGTCTAGGTCTGGTTTGTTGACATCCATCAGTTTGATCACATCTTTATTTTTATTTTTTTTGACGGCTGTAGGTTTGGGCTCAGTTTCTTTTGCCGTGGGTTACAAATCAGTTAGTTGCGTATCAGGTACTTTGTACATTGCGGCATATTCTGTAAAAAGAAAAAGAAAGAGCCACACAAAAAAAAAGTAAAAGGCAACGAGCTGCATAAAAAAAAGAGAGAGTAAAAGCCGCAGCAAAAAAAAAGTGAAAAGAATTTCAGAAGTGCTTGCATCCTTTGAGTCTCCACGCCGAATTGTATTGTTGCTTGCTTGAACTAGGTCCTGGATAAGTTTAGGCCGGCGACATATACTAGCTTGGGACTACTTTGCAATCTTGCAATTTCTGAATTAAATTATTGCTATTCCTTGCTACTATATTTTAAGCCTTCCTAGAGCTCCACATATTGCTTCTGGACAACACAAGTTTTGACCCCGTAATCTCAGCGCTACGTCTTCCAGGTATCCGTGCCTTGCTGGTAAGAACCGGTCGGAACTTGTTAAGGTGTTCCATTTGCTGTGATTTTTGAGGCACCACTCCATCTGAGTAGTAGGGTTATTAGGGATAATTTTCACTGTTTGTTGCTTGTGTTTTGTGTCTACAGTGGCAGGTGACGACGGAGAAGGTAATTCATCCAAAGAGTTTTCAGAGTGTGTCAGCCAAGAGCAACTACAATCGGTTTTAACCAGTGCTCAGAAAGATATGAACGAGACAGTAACAAAGGCTGTAATTGCAGCACTCATTGACCTCAAGATTGGCAACACCCTTGAGAGATTGGACAAACGACTGTCCGCTCTAACTGATAGGGTAACTGCCTTAGAAGCCAGGCCAACACCCGAAGAAGATATTGATGGCAGCGACGTTGGTGATGAGGTATATGATGCCGATGGTAAGATTGATCGAGCAGCGACAATGAGAAACAGATTATGTCATCGTCTTCACACAAACACCACAGGTATGGGTGGCGCTCAACATTTCAACCGCCATTGAGGTAATCGTACTCATGCTCCTGATGATCCTTATGCTAAGGTTAAATTTACAATACCTTCCTTTTCGGGACATTATGATGCTGAGGAATACCTTGATTGGGAGATGACAGTAGAGCAAAAATTTAGTGCCCACCTTGTGCCTGAGCAACATCACATTAGACAAGCCACTAGTGAATTTAAAGATTTTGCTATCATTTGGTGGACTGGTTTAGTTGCAGATAATTGCCAACCTAGAACTTGGGAAGAACTTAAGGTTGCTATGCGTGATAGATTTGTGCCTCCATCATATCATAGAGACCTACGTAAGAGACTGATGCGTTTAGAACAGGGAGATAAAACCGTGTAGAATTACTATGGTGAGCTCCAAAAAGGTTTGATGCGTTGTGGCATAGTAGAGGGACCCGAGGATTCGATTGTTCGTTTTTATGCAGGTTTGAGGGAGGAAATTCAGGACATAGTTGATTATAAGGAATTTAACACTATCAACCAGTTGTTTCAGTTTGCTATGCTTGCAGAGAAGGAGTTGCAGGGGCGTGAAAAGCAGGGCAAGAGCAAGGGTGGTACCTCATACACACCGCGCATGGGGCCATCTTCCGGGCTTCCCAAGGCATCCTCTTTTCGGGCGCCTCTACCAGCAAGCAAGCGGACACCTTCTTCCCAACCTTCCGGGTCAGGTAAAAATTCTGTGCAGGAACCTTCGAAGAGTGCATCCTCCATTGCCTCAACGGGACGCACTTCTGGCATTCAGTGCCACTGCTGCCATGGATATGGACATGTGCAAAAAGACTGTCCAAGTAAGCGGGCATACATTGCTACAGAAGATGGGTACATCAGTACCTCTGACGTTGAAGATGATGAAGAAGAAGAACCTATTCAGAGAGACGGCGAGGTCTTTGGTAGCGGGGACACATCAGCCTACATGAGCATCATTGTGCAGCGAGTGCTCAGCGCACAAGTACAACAACCTAAGAAGCTACAACGCCACAATTTGTTCCAAATTTTCTTTGTCATCAACAACCGGCGAGCACGTGTCATCATTGATGGGGGTAGCTGCAATAATTTGGTGAGTTCAGATTTGATCAAGAAGCTTGGTTTGACCACGCGCCCACACCCCCATCCGTACCATATTCAGTGGTTGAATGATTCTGGTAAGGCTAAGGTAACAAAAACTTGCAGAGTTTCTTTTTCCATCGGTACCTATGTTGATTCTGTTGATTGTGATGTAGTACCTATGGAAGCTTGTTCACTTTTATAGGGTCGTCCTTGGGAATTTGATAATGATGCTATACACCATGGTAGAAGTAACACATACACTTTTGTTCATAAAGGAAAGAGAATTACTTTGGTATCAATGACCCCTGCTGAAATTGTACAGGCTGATAAAGAACGAGCTGCTAGATTGCATGATGTTAAATCTGAAAATCAGCAGGTTGCTAATTCTGTTTACCCACCTAAAAATGATAAGTCGACACCTAATTCTAAGGCCGAGGGAATTAAATTGAAGGGTGCGGTTATGCTTGCAATAAAAAGTGACCTTGCTGAAATTTCTGATGATGATATTTGCTACAGTTTGGCTTGCAAACGAGTCTTGTTTTCGCTTGATGATAATGTTGGCTCGATACCTCCTGTTGTCACTAACCTTTTGCAGGAGTATGAGAATGTTTTTCCAGCTGAGATACCCCCAGGGCTGCCACCTATGAGAGGAATAGAGCATCAAATTGATTTGATCCCAGGAGCAACATTGCCAAACCGAGCTGCTTATCGAACCAACCCCGAGGAGACTAAGGGAATTCAGCGACAAGTCCAAGACCTTTTGGACCGTGGGTATGTACGAGAAAGCCTTAGTCCTTGTGCCGTTCCTGTGATTTTGGTTCCTAAGAAAGATGGTTCATGGCGTATGTGTGTTGATTGTAGAGCCATTAATAATATTACTATTCGATATCGTCATCCTATTCCTAGGCTTGATGACATGCTTGATGAGTTATGTGGCTCTGTAATTTTCACAAAGGTTGACTTGCGAGTGGCTACCACCAAATTAGAATGAAACTTGGCGATGAATGGAAAACAGCTTTCAAAACTAAATTTGGATTATATGAGTGGTTAGTAATGCCTTTTGGTTTAACTAATGCACCTAGTACTTTCATGAGATTGATGAATGAAGTTTTAAGAGCTTTTATTGGGCGATTTGTGGTGGTTTACTTTGATGATATATTGATTTATAGCAAGTCTTTGGATGAACATATGGATCACTTACGTGCTGTTTTTAATGCTTTACGTGATGCACATTTATTTGGTAACCTTGAGAAGTGCATCTTTTGCACGGATCGAGTCTCTTTTCTTGGCTATGTTGTTACTCCACAGGGAATTCAAGTGGATGAGCTAAAAATTGAAGCCATAAAGAGCTGGCCGGTTCCCCAAACCATCACACAGGTACGAAGCTTTCTTGGTCTTGCAGGTTTCTATCGTCGCTTCGTCAAGGATTTTAGCGCCATTGCTGCCCCCTTGCACGAGTTGACAAAGAAAGGTGTGGTGTTCAAATGGGGTAAGGCACAAGAGGAGTCCTTTGACACTTTGAAGGACAAGCTTACACACGCACCATTGCTACAACTTCCAAACTTTGGTAAGACTTTTGAGCTAGAATGTGATGCTAGTGGCGTTGGCATTGGAGGTGTGTTGATGCAAGAAGGTAAGCCCGTTGCATACTTTAGCGAAAAATTGCATGGCCCTGTTCTTAATTACTCAACGTATGATAAGGAATTGTATGCACTTGTACGTTCTTTAGAGACGTGGCGTCATTATTTGTGGCCTAAGGAATTTGTTATACATTCAGATCATGAATCGCTTAAGTATCTTCGATCTCAAAATAATCTAAATCGTAGACATGCTAAGTGGGTTGAATTTAGTGAATCTTTTCCTTATATTATCAAACACAAGAAAGGAAAGGATAATATAATTGCTGATGCTTTGTCTCGACGATATGCTTTACTGTCCCAACTTGATTGTAGAATTTTTGGGCTTGAATCAATAAAAGAACAATATGTGTTTGATCCTGATTTTAAAGATGTGTTGCTGAATTGTAAAGAGGGTCGTACATGGAACAAGTTTGTGATCAATGATGGATTTGTGTTTAGAGCTAACCGTCTGTGCATTCCAGTCGGTTCCGTTCGTCTGTTGTTGTTGCAGGAAGCGCACGGAGGAGGACTGATGGGCCATTTTGGTGCTAAGAAGACGGCGGATATTTTGGCCACACACTTCTTTGGGCCACAGATGAGGAGAGACGTTGAGCGGTTCGTGGCATGCTGCACCACATGTCAAAAAGCTAAGTCTCGCCTAAATCCACATGGTTTGTATATGCCTCTTCCTGTTCCTTCTATTCCTTGGGCAGATATTTCGATGGACTTTGTTTTGGGATTGCCTAGGACTAAGAGGGGGAGGGATAGCATTTTTGTTGTTGTGGATCGATTCTCTAAGATGGCACATTCTATACAATGTCATGAAAGTGATGATGCCA
>NW_018396653.1:6369-9128 GCF_000003195.3 Sorghum bicolor | reverse complement strand
TATAAATAAATAAATGCTCACGTTATTAATATTAACTATAATGTTTCTTTATTAATTATACCTTGATTAGTTTTAACCTGATATATAATCACTTGATTAGTTTCTTTCATATAATCCATATTTCAAAACTATAAATGCTTTATTGGCTTCAGTGGTATATAATTATTTATAATAACTATGACTAAAGTTTAACTCCGGCTTTTATAATTCAACATAATTTGGTTAATCTAATTAGGATAGTTCTATTAAATGTCTGTCATATTATTTCATCTAATAAAATACGACCAACGTATAGTCTGTCTTCTCTCTGTTTTGTTGCAAGCTCCAATAGTCGTATCCGTTTAACGATAGCTCCGTTCACAATCGTTCTTGTGTTGTCACGATTATAACAATAAGCCGTGTCGTTTATTGCGCTCTTCTTTTTCAAAGCTTTTCTTTTGATTGATGCCTGTTCTTAGTCGTAATTGTTGTTTGTCTGTTTGTGTTACTTGGTTGCTACGAGTAGAAGAAGCGTGGTTCGTCAATAGTGAAGACCAGGAGCTAAGGACCGACAGTCGAAGCAGAAGTTGAAGATTAGAAGAAAGAAGCCAAAGAATTCTGAGCAAATATACACTGGGAATAAAGGCAAGTGCAGACACCGTTTGATCATTTTGAACCTACTCATTAATGTCATTTACTTTATATGCATGTGTCCAATAAATGCAAACCCTATGGACATGACTAGCTTTACTTACCATTCCTTGCTCACCTGGAGTTATGTATATGGGTAGTCTAGGCTATACTAGGTTTGCTTAGCTGCTCTACTCATCTTATACACATGCCTAAACAAGTAATAATCTCTACTCAACTTGATGCTTAAACTGTGCTGAATCTTTGGTCACTGCGGTGATGGCGATGTTGGATGCTTACGAGCATCATGATGATGGTGGTGACAGGGGGAGCGGGTACTGTCGGTGGTCCGGTTTGCCGGGCGTACCCGTCTCTTCTCTCCGTAAGGACTTAGTCAGGGAGCGGCCCCCTGGGACTTACAGTGCAGCTCCAAGCTATATGGCTCTGGCTTGACTAATTAGCAGGACCTCCACTAGTAGGGTGTTACTTTCCGGGTAGGCGTGAGGAAGTAACTTGGGTAATGAATGTTAAGTTAGCGGCTGCTCGGTACGCCATGGCTATGGGTATCGACTGTCGAGCGCCCCGGCGAAAACTCACGAGTGGTATCCTATTAGTTGGACCCTGTGAAAGGTCTCGTAGTGAGACCCTGCCTGCTCACCTTGGTAGTGTTTTGGGGAGTCATGACCCCGGGCAAATGGGAATCACGACTTGGAGTGAACGTGCACACCTCTGCAGAGTGTAAAACTGATATATCAGCCGTGCTCACAGTCACGAGCGGCCCAGACCCTCACTTGATGAGCAAATTGGATTCACTGGATACTTGGAGATGGAACTTGGCGAGGTTGCTACCTCGTGTTTTGGCAGAATGGCTATTCCGTGTTGGCAGGATTGCTATCCTGTGTTAATATTTGGGGTTAATCCCTGGACTACTATAATTATTAGGATAGTCATTTAAAAGATGCTAATTACTACTTACACTAATTAAGGGTTGGGTTTATGTTACTCATAATTAGTAATAGGTTGTTCTAATAATAGTCATAATTAAAAGTGATCAACTAAAATGCTACCGCAGTCAAACCAAGTCAGCTTTACCTTGTTTTAAGCCTTGCATGTCATTACTTTCCGTCTGTGCTTGCTGAGTTCGACATGAACTCACCCTTGCTATTTCCCCACACCCCAGTGTGTAGTAAAGTGCTGCTCAGAAGGACATAAATGCTATGGAGTTTTCTAGAAGCTTATGAGAAGTGCTTGGCGTACGGAGCCCCCAGTCAACCATCCCTGAGAAGAATGGAGCCTAAGAAGTTCTAGCTACTGTTTTCGCGTACTCTAATGTTTGTAAATGTTATTATAAATATGTTTTCCGCTATATATAACATTGATTCTGATATTTCTATTCTTTTGTTGTATGTGTGGACTTCCTAGGCACACATATGACGACTCTGGTCTTATTTTAAAAGCCAGGGTGTGACAGGAATGGTATCAAAGCAATGTCGACTGTAGGACGTATGCCTAGATAGCACTGGTCGATTTCTAAAGCTTATTTTAATTTAAAACTATTTTCTCATCCCTTGACTATTTGATTCTGACTATTTCTTCATCCTTGTCATGTTGTATCCTTTCCTTGAATAGCTTCCTTTGAGCTATTTCTATTTATCTCCTTGGCTTTTGTTTAGTTGTTTTACTTAAGTTTTGAAAACTTATTTCATTCCAAAATTCGATGTCCCTTCATCATCTCGGACTTGCCTTTTACGATGACCACCATTGTTGAAGAAGCACGTGTAGTATCGTTGATGTGTTGTGTGCTTGTCTTGCTTGGTTTGTTGCTTTGTGTGTCATCTCTGTTCTAGTGTTTAGAAGGAGGTCTGGAAGAAAATCGTTTATAGATTAGCTCGATCTTTGTTAAGTGGGGTAGTGATCTCTCTTATCCTATCCATCTATTGTCAATCTTGATCCTCTCCACCTCTTTTTCTCTCACTCCATATCATGCTCTTTGTCCATACTACTCTATCTCATTCTACTATTGCCTAATGTCAGATGATTGATCCAAGTGGTGACATCAATGGAAAGAATATTGGTGATCAGAGTCAACCAATGACTTCTGCAACACAATTGAGCAGTGAAGAGATGATAGCTTGGCAATCCCAAATCCT
>NW_018396653.1:4204-5138 GCF_000003195.3 Sorghum bicolor | reverse complement strand
TGCCCCTGAGAGAGTCTAAGCCGTTTACTTCTCCAAGGTGACATTGAAGAAGCTTACACCAAATGTCAAGAAGACCCAACTATGCTACCCTTGTCCCTAGTAAACAAGGAGAAGCCCTTGTCTATGCAAGATCAAGTACTAAGTGGAGTGGGACCACCAAAAGATTCTCAGTTATATTTAGAAAAGAACATGACTGAAACTCAGGAAGAAGCAATGAAGCGACAAGTCGTAGAAGCCTGGAAGAACATGAAAGCTAAGAAAGATGGTATTAATGAGGCACTTGGGATTCAAGAGCCGTGTAACTGCTGCAGATACTATGGTTTACCTTGTCTTCAGAACAAGTCAAGTGAAGGAAAGGTAGAAGTACCCCAGGATCAACAAACTGAAGGTAACAAGAAAAGGAAGGCAATCTCCCTAGAGCCACTATTAAGTGTCGAGCTAAATCTGAGATCTACATCACAGTTACCTGTAGCTCCAAACTCTCATCAGACACGTTCATATCTTGAAGAGTTAGATGCCCCTTCAGCTACACTTGCTATGCCAGAGATATGTCTAGATGGATGGACCATCACCTATACAGAATTTCAGCCTCGAAAGAGTAATCAAGCTAAGAAGCGAAATAGTGAAGAGACTCCATTGAAGGTGAACCCTCAGAAAACCAACAAGTTAAGTAGCACTTTTACTTAACTCCCGAACACATCAATTCAAGGGAGCTCAACATCAGGATAGCACCTACGGTAAAACTGTTAGCAATGTTTGCTACCAGTGTCACGAAGAGGGACATCACAAGAAGCATTGTCCAAAGAAGTACCCTGTTCGTGACTATGTTAATGGTAGATTGAACCATATGGATCTGTGTACTACTCGTGAAGCACAAAATGTGGTGTTTGGATCAATTCTAGTCAACTCAACTCCTGCCACTATTTTGTTTGAC
>NW_018396653.1:0-3810 GCF_000003195.3 Sorghum bicolor | reverse complement strand
GGTAACCGCTTGTCAAGGAAAGATTGACTGTACCCAACACTCAGTATCTCTACCCACCCCATCAGGAGGCAGGTTTGTGTATGAAGGCACTCGACCTCACCCCAAGGTTTAAAGGACCAATGAAATGATTGTACCGACAACGAGGCAGTTTGAAAGAAATGTGGACCTTATCAGAGGTGATATATTCTCCACATCTGATGTGAAGCAAGTTAAATTAAGGGACCTAGATAGATTTGAGCTAGTCGACGATGGTCTATGAAATCTGAAGTCAGTTATGTCTATTAGCTTATAAAGATTTTGTATTCAAGTCACTTGTGATCTTCTTTGTAAAATGAGATGTCTTGTTCATTGGACCTTATCATTCTTAAGCTTCCAATATGAGTAATGAGTTGTTTGACCAGATGTTCAGTCTATTTATGGTAACCGATGGAACCTTGGACGAAGCGCATCGTGCTATCCCAACATCAATTTGTAGTTCTTACCTGTGAAGTGATCTTAAATTCTTCATACAAAATGAGTCGACATCATTTGTGTAGTTCTCTCTTGCAACATTCTCCCCACACTACAAGTAGTAGGTCATGTCTGCTTAGAATCCATCTATGGAGACCACAAAGAAGCACTGAGTGACCTAGAAAATGTCATGTCTGTTGACCTATCAAAGCAAGGCAATAGGAAACCGAGGTCCTAAGATAAGACTTCTTTTTCACCGTGGAATATATGCTGGACTATCACGTGACAAAATGCAGAACCTGAAAGTCAGATGTAAAACCATACCGATATAGGATCAATTTCACCGACCCCTTGGTTTGTTTTGCTGGGAAGTGTTCAAGAACTTTCACCTGGATAAACTTCTTGTCTTGTGACTTACGTCTCACACCAACACTAAGAAAATTAAGAACATCTTAATATATCCTTTCCAATCATTGTGTTGATTCTCTCCCTGTTCCTCGGAATCTCCATCTATGCAGCGTGTTGTTGAATTAGTAACCTCCAAAGGAAAACTTTGAAGATTATCTACCGACAAGAAGAGTGTTCTTATACAGGATTTTGGGAGATAAGCTAACACTTGGTTTAAGTGGGGTAGCGTCCGCTACGATCATCACTCTCGAAAATCTCTAATCATAAAGACATGGAGAACTATATATTGATCATTATCATTCTCGCAATGAACCCTTATCAATTTTTCTATCATGTGATCTTTGATCCTACGTCTCATAGGACTACAAAATATTAAGCGTGAAGACTGGAAAATAAATTTAAGTCTCCCTCGTCAACTTTTGCTAATTCTTTATCCTTTCATCATTTATCTCATAGACCCTGAATCTAGGAATCGTGAGCACTATAATATCTATCTTTATCTCCTTTGTATCATCTCTTGTTAATATTGGCTTCTTGGCCTTGCACTTTATCATAATTCAGGATCCAAAGATCAATTTCTATCTCATACGTTTATTTTTCCTTGTCATCAATCTTTACCATACTCTATACCCTTTATGTCTATCTTTAATCCTTTGATCACGTCTTGAAAGTCTCGAAACAACTTTGATGATCTACTTTATCTTTCTCTTTAGTTTCTTCCAATCTCGGGACGAGATTTATGTTAAGTGGGGTAGATCTATAACACTCCAAAATTTTTAATTTTGGATTGTTATTAGAAAATACTAAATTAAATAAGGATTTAATTTTTTTTTCTAAAATATTCCAAGATTTTATTAATTATTGTTTTTATGAAATGAGGAAAATGTGAAATTTTAAAACTTTTATAAAGATAAGTGATAAGTGAAGGGTGTTTGGTTTTGATGTGTGCTTTGTGCTCTAGTTTTGTTTGACTGAGAAAAGTAAATTTTCAAAATTTCTAGAGAGCCGCGTTTAGGTCGTGTTGGTTTTCGGAAAAATAAAACTCCAAAAGTCCTATTTAAAACTAATTCAAATTCGAGTTGGAAAACAATTTAGAAATGTGTTTAAACTAAAATATATTTAGATTTTAAAATAGTCTACAAAGAAAATTCCAAAATAATTCCTAAGTATTGATTCAAATTTATTTTTTGAAATTCTGGTTTGCAAATAGTTTGGAATTTGGTTGATAAAATAGTTGAGAATTTCTGTTTTACAAAAAAAAAGGGAGAGCCCTCACCTGGGCCGGCTCTCGGCCCAGCACCCTCCGCTTTCACCCCCCTGCTCGCCCTCTTGGGCCGCGGCCCAGCAGCAGCAGTGGCCCGCACGCCACCCGCGCCTTGTGTGACCGCCAGGTGGGCCCCGCTTGTCAGCGGGAGCGGCCTTCTTCCCCGCCGCGCCGTGCGATGCGGAGACCATCGCCACCGCTCGATCCGAGCACCCGCACGCGAACCGAGGATAGCCGTGGCCTATAAAGGCCCTCGGCTGCACCCCGCGCCCCCCTTGAACCCTAGGGCACTGCCGCGGGCCACCCTAGAACCCTAGCAGCGCCGCCACCATTGCCACCGCCCGAGCTCCACCCGCCGTCGGTGATCTCCTCCCCGACCCCATCCCCGACGACGACGACCGGCCCTCGGCGTTCGCAGCGAGGTGACGACCACGCCCGTTCCCTTTCCGCTCTCTCTCCCTCTTCCGTTTGCGCGCACGAGCTCGCCGGAGCACGCCACCGCCGCGGCCAACCCCCGCCGCCGCGCGCGCTAGCCCCGGTCCCTCTACCGCGCGGCCGACCTACGCAACGCACTCGCCGCGCCCCGCGCGTCTCGCCCATGCCCTCGGCGTGGCTCCCCACGCCTTACAGCGCCGCCGCGGCGAGCTCACCGGCGCGGCCATGGCGCCGCCGCCGCGGCCGGCCGCCCCGACCCGCCCCCGGTCCACGGTGGACCGGTGGACCAGCGCCCGCAACCCCGGTCCACAGCCCCGCCGTGGACCCGCCACTCCCAAGAAGACACGTGGCCAGCCGGGTTGGCCATACTGCGCTGCCCTGGCCCTTTTGCAAAATGGTCCCTCTAGTTTTGTGAAATCAACCCGCGGTCCGCCTTAGTTCAAAAGTATTTCGATATAGGTCCTGATTCTTGCAGTCTAGACCCTGGCGCCGTTAGGATTTATTTATGTGGTCCTTTATGCTTTTAAAATTCAGTTTTTAATTATTTAAAATATGAAAAATAGCTCTGTTTATTCACAGTTTTGCCACTGGCCATAGAATGCGCGTTTCAACTCCATTTAATCCTGTTCTTGTCGCGTTAGTTTTGAATCGCCGCGCTCTACGTAGTAGTATAAATATTTATCATGTATCTTATTCTTGAATTTAATAAATATAATTTGATTGATATTTATTAAATAGCTTTTAAATTAGGAGCAATCTAGGGTTGTAATTCGGTTCTCGTTGCGTTGTGACTATGTCGGCGTAATCTATATATTAGCAATGTTGTTTTCATTGTCTCGTATTTAGGAGTATAAGTAATCTGATTAATGTTTTGAATGCTTTTCTATTTAATTAAGATAAAGACAATATAGGATTATATTTTGGTATCTTTATAATCAAATGTGAACTTAAATACTTCTTAATTATAATTTGATTATTTAAACATGAAGCACATAAATAATTTAAGTAATACTTATCTAAGTCTTTTTGAACTAAAAGTAAATTATGTTTATAATTTTGATCTTTTATAAATAAATAAATGCTCACGTTATTAATATTAACTATAATGTTTCTTTATTAATTATACCTTGATTAGTTTTAACCTGATATATAATCACTTGATTAGTTTCTTTCATATAATCCATATTTCAAAACTATAATGCTAATTGCTTCAGTGTTATAATAACCAGCTCAGTATGCGCAGAGTTTCTCTC
>NW_018396652.1:0-7546 GCF_000003195.3 Sorghum bicolor | reverse complement strand
AACCGTGCACCTATCTTGCATCAAGATTAGCACTATCTCCAAACAGACCGAACCGAGCTTCCACTTGAGCCTCTTCATCTAGGAGTACAAACAGGTGCCTCAAAAATGGTTTCTTAGACTATGTTGCATTATGTGCAAACCTTGCACCTATCCTGCACTGAAACTAACATTGTCTCCAAACAGACCGAAGCAAGATTTCGTATGACACATGTCCCAAGCATTTGGTATGTTCCAAGCATTTCGTATGACACATGTTCCAAGATTTCGTCGTGTGCGTCCAGATTGTTTTCCAAGCATTTGGTATGTTCCATGCAAACCGTGCACCTATCTTGCATCAAGATTAGCACTATCTCCAAACAGACCGAACCGAGCAACCACCTGAGCCCCTTCACCTAGGAGTACCAACAAGTGCATCCAAAATGGTTTCTTATACTATGATGCATTAGGGGCAAACTGTGCACCTATCTTGCACCGAAACTAACAATGTCTCCAAATTGATAGAAGCGAGATTTCATATGACACACGTCATCAAGGAGTTCCATCGGGTGCATCCAAATTGATTTCCAAGCATATGGTATGTTCCATACAAACCGTGCACCTATCTTGCATCAAGATTAGCACTATCTCCAAACAGACCGAACCGAGCTTCCACTTGAGCCTCTTCATCTAGGAGTACAAACAAGTGCATCAAAAATGGTTTCTTAGACTATGGTGCATTAGGCACAAACTATGCACCTATCTTGCACTGAAACTAACATTGTCACCAAACAGATCGAAGCGAGATTCCATATGACACACGTCATCTAGGAGTTCCATTGGGTGTTTCTAAATTGATTTCTTAACATATGGTACGTTGCATGCAAACTGTGTAACTATCTTGCATCAAGATTAGCACTATATCCGAACAGACCAAATCGAGCGTCTAAAATGGTTTCATAGCCTATGGTGCATTAGGCGTAAACCGTGCACATATCTTCTACCAAAACTAACACAGTCTAGAAACGAACCGAAGCAAGATTCCAAATGACACACATCATCAAGGAGTTATATCAGGTGCGTCCTAATTGATTTCTGAGCATATCATATGTTCCATGACAACCGTGCATCTATCTTGCATCAAGATTAGCACTATCTCCAAACAGACGAAACGAAGCTTTCACTAGAGCCCCTTGACCTAGGAGTACCATTGGGTGTGTCCAAAATGGTTTCTTATCCTATGGTGCATTAGGTGCAAACCGTGCACCTATCTTGCACCGAAACTAACGTTGTCTCTAAACAGACCGAAGGGAGATTCCATATGACACATGTCTTCTAGGAGTTCCATCTGGTGTGTCCAAATTGATTTCTGAACATATGGTATGTTCCATGCAAATCGTGCACCTATCTTGGATCAAGATTAGGACTATCTCTAAACAGACCAAACCGAGCCTCCACTTGAGCCTCTTCACCTAGGAGTATCAACAGGTGCTTCCAAAATGGTTTCTTAGACTTTGGTGCATTAGGCGCAAACCGTGCACATATCTTGCACCAAAACTAATACTGTCTCTAAGCACACCAAAGCGAGATTCCATATGACACACGTCATCAAGGAGTTCTATCAGGTGTGTCCAAATTAATTTTTAAGCATATGGTATGTTCCATGCAGACCGTGCATCTATCTTGCTTAAAGATTAGCACTCTCTCCAAATAGACCAAACCGAGCTTTCACTTGAGCCTTTTACCTAGGAGTACCATCGGGTGCGTCCAAAATGGTTTCTTAGCCTTTGCTGCATTATGTACAAACCTTGCACCTATCTTGCACCGAAAATAACACTATCTTCAAACAGACCGAAGCAAGATTTCGTATGACACACGTCATCTAGGAGTTCCATCATGTGCGTCCAGATTGATTTCCAAGCATTTGGTATGTTCCATGCAAACCGTGCACCTATCATGGATCAAGATTAGCACTATCTCCAAACAGACCAAACCGAGCATCCACTTGAGCCCCTTCACCTAGGAGTACCAACAAGTGCATACAAAATGGTTTCTTAGTGCCATTAGGTGCAAACTGTGCACCTATCTTACACCAAAACTAACAATGTCTCCAAATGGACCGAAGCGAGATTCCATTTGACACACGTCATCAAGGAGTTCCATCGGGTGCATCCAAATTGATTTCCAATGTTCCATGCAAACCAATGAGTAAAACTAGAGCGTGCTCCCCTTTCCAGATGGTGATGCAAGAAAAGACACAAAGATTTATCCTGGTTCGGGCAAGAGAAGGCCCTACGTCCAGCGGGGGGGGAGTGTTTGTATTATCTTGCACCTAAGTGCTTGTATAGGGCTGAATACAAGCGTGGTATGAACGGGGATGGAGTAAGGTTGCTCTACTACGTATGACTTGTGTTCTCTTGCGTGTCCGCTCCCGGACCTCCCCTTTTATAGTTCCAAGGAGAGGCCTAGGGTACATGTATAGGCGACAGAATAGGGGTCGATAGAGGTATGGCGCGCTGACCTACTCGAGGCCTCCGTACCGGCGTGGCCTCAAGCCGTCTTGTCTTGGTACTTTGATGATGATTATGCGTGCCCCTGAATCCTGCTCCTGTGCGTCGTCCTGGACCGGTTTATCCGTTGCACGCTCGTACGTCGCGACTGCGGCCGCGTCAGAGTGGTTGTGGTACCGTCCTCTGTTGCCCGACCATTCTCTGGGAAGGAACGTATCTGCTCGAGGGTTGAATACCACTTAAAGCCTTGCTGGGCAGAGCGCTGACTTTGGATGTCTCGAGGGGGGTCTTGACGGGATGTTTTGACCACCTTGCGGCGCCCTGCCACACTCTGGCTTATTTGGTGGGCAAGGCTGCAAAAAGAACGATTGGACGGGTGCTTGTTCCCTATCACGCTTCCCGTGACTGACGGGTTAGGTGAGAGCGCAGCAGACGCATTAAATGCCCTGGCCCCTGTGCCCGTGTCAGGCGGCGGGCGGCGTCCTTGCACTCGAGGCCTTTCGATTCATATGAGCCTGTTTCCGTATTCGACGGTTACCGACGCTCGAGCCTTAATCGATTCGCACGACGCTCTTTCCGTGTTCGAGGCTATGGACGTCGATGACCATTTGTGCGACCGGGGGGCGTCAAGTCAGAGGCCTCGACTTGCGTACGGGCGCTCTCGTCATGTGCGTTAGTTAGGGTATCCCTTATTGATACCCTCGACAGTAGCCCCCGAGTCTCTATTCGAGCGCTTGCGCTCGAGTAGAGGCTCTTCTTATTGGTCGAGATTCTGTGGGGGCGCGCGAGCGACCCCGCGGGGGTAGCCCTTGAGCCCTCGGAGGAGTTTTGACTCCTTCGAGGGTTATGTTGCCCAATCCGCGGAAGCACTCTCGATGTTCATCGCGGAATGTGGCTAGAGGCTACGATTAATTGGGTTCGCGTCGGGGTTGCGACGTACTCCCGGTAGAGCGAGCGCCATCTACCCCAGTTTGAGCTCCTAGCGGGTAATCCAAGTGAGAACCTGTGCCCCGTTCGAGGGGGTCAGCTGTAGCCCGGAGGCGTTCCCATAAAGCGGGGTCGACGTGGTCAGGGTTACTGGTCTCGTTCGATAGAGTCCAGCGGCTCGATGCCTCCCTTCGGGGGGATTCCTCTCGACCGTCTCGACCTCACCTTGGACATCCCCAGCGAGTTCTCGAGGCGGTCCTCGATTTCCGACCACTCACTGGGCATCTCTGACTCTGGTACTCGAGATCGGCTGTCGAACCCATTCGGTGGGTCAGCCTGCGACCTCTCGAGATTTTCGTCGCATCGAGCACATACCTTAGCTTACAGGGGAAGGAAAAGGTCGTGGTGGTTCGCCTTTTTGCCCGTTGGGCGCGTCTTTTCAGGCAGGAGCCGTTGCGGCACTGTACCGGCGTGGAATTCGTAGCGTCCCGTCTGTGAGAGAAATAAGGACCGTTAGGCGGCGCATTTACTAGGGGAGTTACCGTATCCGTCGGATCTGTCCGTTGGCAGGTCGCCGTCTATAAATATTCTCGGGTTTCTCCGCCGTCTCTTCTTCCGCCTCTCGCCCTTGCCTTTGTTTCTGCCTCCTTGCCATCTCACGCGCGCGCCCCCTCGAGCAGCAGCAGAGCCGCTCTTCTTCCACCTGAAGATGCCGGTGAGACTTATCGCCGCTGATGACTGGCGCCCGTCGTCGATGACGGAGCGCCGGTTGCTGGACCTCGAGAAGGAAGGACTTCTACGCCCCCGTACTTCGTCGTCGCGGCTAGAGTGGATCGCGCCGGCGGCGGACCACCGGGAACCAAGGCCGCCCAAGGGCTATGCGGTTTCCTTCGCTAAGTTCCACCGCCACGGCTTGGGCTCTCCTCCGAGCTGCTTCATGCGGGTGCTCTGCCACCACTACGGCGTAGAGCTTCAACATTTTTTGCCAAACGCCATCACCACCGCGGCGATTTTTGCTGCGGTGTGTGAGGGCTACCTCAGGATGATGCCGCACTAGGAGCTGTGGCTTCACCTGTACCGTGGTGAGCTCTTCCACGCCCCCAGCGGGACCACAGGGGTGAGGAAGCCGGTCCGGGCCGGATGCCTCAACCTGGTGTTGAAGACCGGCAAGGCGGAGAAGCCGCGTGAGTACATCCCGGTGGGATTGACGTCGAACCATGCCGGGTGGGACTCCCAATGGTTCTACCTGTGGAACGACGACGACCTCCTCCCTACCTATACCGAGCATTTGATCTCGGAGCGTCCGGATCACTAGAAGTATGGCGTCATCCAGGCCCACCAATCGCAGCTCGACCCCCTCCTTAACGCCTTGAAGAAGCTGTGCGAGGAAGGCCTGATCGCTGCTCTCGTTCTTTCTGTCGTTCATCACCGACGGGTGCTCCCGTTGATGTCTCGGCCGTTGAGGATGGATGAAATGGCCCCTGGCGTCCCGTCTCGCGTCCTCGAGGCTTGCCGGATGACTAATGAAGCGCCTGCGGACGATGAGGTCGCCGCCAGAGTCAGGGCGGCCGTTGCAGGCGACTTTCAGCCTGAGCATGTCGACGGCTTCCCTATGAGGCCCGATCAGGGGTCGATCGACCATGTAAGTCCTTTTCCTATTTATGGTTCTGGTTCTCGATTTTCTTCAACCTCGTTTAAGACTTATCTTTGCTCGTGCAGGGATCGATCGACGCTCGATCCTCGAAGCCTCCAGTGAAGGAGGATGACGTGGATCATGACAAGAGGCGCGAGTCCGCGAAGAAGCTGAAGTCCGCAAAGGACTTGGAAAAGAGGAAGGAAAAGAAGAAAAATCTCGCGCGACAAGCGTTGGAGACGCGTCGGGCGAGGTCCAGGCAGAGGGGGAGCCTGAGGAAGAATCCCCTGATGAGGACGATGGCGGCGATGGTGACGACGACAGCGACGACTCCGAGGGGATGGCGTCCCATCTCGACAGGATTCTCGAGGGTCCGCCTCAGACCGGCGTCGACATCCCGCAGACGGGAGTCCCTAAAGGGCGCCAAGTGGGCCTCATGAGAGTCAACAGAGGGAGTCATCTCCGCGCCGCTCTCGTGCCGACACCCTCCCGGCGCCTGCGCAAGGTCGGACCGTCCCCCGCCCCCAACCTCCTCCCGCGTCTAAGGCGGGCCATCGGGTCAAGTCTCTGGCGACGGGGCCGTTGAATTTTGTGGAATTTTGTGGAATTTTTGGAGCTATGGAATTTAAGGAATGGAATTTATACAAAAATCCCTAAAATGAATTTATTTAAAACCTAGAACTAGTTTTAATCTGTGATTCAAATTCTATTTGGAATTTGGCTTTGCTTATTAAAACAAAGTTGTAGGGTTTTTGTTTTGGAACAACTTTTATTTTGGGAGAAAAAAGTGAAAATAATTTTTAAATAGTCCAAATGAATTTAGAAAGAAATTGAGAAAAGAATTTCAAAAAAAAGGAAAGGGGACAGGCGCTGCTGGGCCGACCCGCCTCCCTTTCGGCCCAGCCAAACAGTGTGGCCCGCTTCCCCTCGCCTCTCTCTCCCGCACGCGGCGCCTGCCTCGCTCCACCCGGCGCCGGCCACGTGGCGGCCGTACGCCGGCGTTGGACGCGCCGCGGCCAGCCCGCCTACACCTGGTCGGGACGCCGCCCCACGCCCCCAGACCCTCCACTCTGTCGCCCGCTCCTCCCTCTCTTCTTCCTCCCTGCGCGAGCAGCAGCAGCTGCGGCGGCGCTCCGCCGTGCGCCATTGGCGCCGAAGCCCAGCGCTCAACTCTGGTCACCCGTGCCCGATTAAACCCACCCCCAGCTCCGCCTCGACGAGCGCAACCTCGTGCGCACACTCTCGGCCGCTTGCGTCAAGGTATTAGGTGAGATGTCACCGCTGCGACATGGCCGGAGCTCCGGCGAGCTCTCGATCCACGCGAATCTTCCCTTCGCGACTCCCTTTCTCTTCGTTTGTTTGCGTGTTGTGGTCGCCGTGCTCCCGCGAACCCTAAGCACCCCTCCGTTTGCGCTCTATCGGCCGGGGACGGCCGGACGCCGGTGAGCAGCGCCACCGAGCTCCGCCGTGCGCCATAGCTGCCACTAGGGACCTCCTCCGTCGATGAGATCTAGCTCAACGTGTTCGCCTTGAAGAGACGAAGCCGTAGGTGCCCTCCGCGCCACCGGAAACCTCGCCGTCGGCGAGAGCCGGCCGGCCGAAGTTGGTCGGAGCTCTGCATGGCTGAACTGTGGGGCCACGACCCCTTGATCCCACCTGTCAGTGCCTCTGCGGGTGTGGATCTGGGTGAATCTAGCGTTTTTCGTCGGTTTTCTTAAATAAAGGTTTTCCAAAAATTGTTTAAATCTTGTGAAATCCATATCTTGAGTTCTACAGCTCCAAAATTTGTGAAACAAAGTTTGATGAACTCTATAATTCTAGATATATGGTTTGGTGTGGTTGCATGTCATGTTTGAACAACTTTTCTGAACAAATATATTTAATCTATGTTTTTGCTAGAATTGGAAAATGCATAGAAATTAAAATATAACTCAGAAAAATATGAAACTTGTTTTGCTGGCTCTGCATTGATGTTTAGTCACTGGGAAAATTTTGCTACACATTATTTGCTGTGTGAATGAATTTATGGTAATTTAAATGCTTGCATGGCAGTGGTTTATGAATTTTAATAAATAATTGTATCATGCAATTAATCTGGAAATTTTTGTGGGTGTTTCTTATGATAATAAGTAAATTATAAAAATATGAAATCTGTTGTTTGACACTTATACCATAGTAGAGCAATTATACTTGCTTTTATGAATTAATCTTGTAATTTTTGTAGCTCAAAATAAGTGTCCAAATATTATAAAAATATATGGTAGACTTTATGTTTGACTGGTAGTCTACTGTAATTTTTGTGGAATTTATTGATAAACAGAAATGTATGCTATTTTGGTAGGCCTAAAAATGGATAATGAAATTATGAATTGTTATGCATAGACTAAGTAAAACAAAAAAAGGGTTTTGGTGTATCTTTGAAGCATCTTGTGAGTTGCTGGTTACACTTGAGGACAAATTGTAGAAGAGAAGGGAATAGATGCTGCGACGATCCCTGCAT
>NW_018396651.1:0-7601 GCF_000003195.3 Sorghum bicolor | reverse complement strand
TACGCTTTCTATTTTTGTAAACGTAAACAACTCAGGCTTAAGTTCAAAATATGTTTTCTACTATTTATAGTTTTGTCACTAAAATTGAATTGCTCATAAAATGCTCATTTTAACTCCGATTCAACCTATTCAAATTGTGTTAGATTTGTCTTTGCGAGCTCTACCTGTTAATATCAATGTTTCCTTAGTTTGTAACTTTTTATTTTTGGAGTACTATTTAATTAATTATATTTGTATAGGAAATCTTAGAAAATTCATAACTTCTACGTGTTAATTCTGATTTTCGTGATCTTTATGTTTGTGTGATTATAGCGCCACGTAGAATGTTTTATAAACTTTTATATTTGTTTTATCACTGTTGGTGTATAGTTCTAATTATAGTTTGTTTGCTTTGTGTATGATTGTCTCTATTGGAACGCGTGTTGTTGATTGATGATCGGGTATATACGGTGAGCAATACGTGGGTTAGCAAGGCCAAGTCTTTGACGACCAGCAAGAGTCTTAGGAAAGCTTTGACCAAGGCAAGTATAACAATCAAACTAGTGTTGTCTCAACAGCCATCATCCCTAACACTCCAAAATCACCAGTACGCCTTCACTGCTAGTCAGCAACACCAACAGACTACATCGACATCTAGCTTGGGGGAGAGCACCCCTCGTATATCTAGCTAAGTATCACTAGCTTATTTATTTATTTATTTATTTATTTACTTATTAAGTGTGCTATGTTACTCTAAAACAAATAAAAAGATTTTGCTGGCTGTTTTGCTAAAGAGTCCCTGGACTTTTCTAGGAATCAACCCATGGTCCTAAAGTGCCTTTCTAGAATACGCTTTCTATTTTTGTAAACGTAAACAACTCGGCTTAAGTTCAAAATATGTTTTCTGCTATTTACAGTTTTGTCACTGAAATTGAATTGCTCATAAAATGCTCATTTTAACTCCGATTCAATCTATTCAAATTGTGTTAGATTTGTCTTTGCGAGCTCTACCTGTTAATATCACTGTTTCCTTAGTTTGTAACTTTTTATTTTTGGAGTACTATTTAATTAATTATATTTGTACAGGAAATCTTAGAAAATTCATAACTTCTACGTGTTAATTCTGATTTTCGTGATCTTTATGTTTGTGTGATTATAGCGCCGCGTAGAATGTTTTATAAACTTTTATATTTGTTTTATCACTATTGGTGTATAGTTCTAATTATAGTTTGTTTGCTTTGTGTATGATTGTCTCTATTGGAACACGTGTTGTTGATTGATGATCGTATATATACGGTGAGCAATACGTGGGTTAGCAAGGCCAAGTCTTTGACGACTGTTGACGGTCCTTAAGTACCAAATATAATCATCAAATAAATAAAGAAAAGGATCCAAATGCAACCAACACCCAGACTTAGAGTTTTATCTGAGAGAATTCCACGAGTTTTGGTGTTTGTCTATTTCTGCAGGGGGTTATCAGGAAATATGGAGGAAAGGTCCACATGTCGGGTTTACATAGAGATATTAATGTGCCGCGCAACATCTAGAAGACTCCAGAAGCCACGGGAATGAACGGGAAGGCGATCGGGCCCAGGGGCAGGGCGCCCGCCCTCCCCAGTAGGGTGCCCGCCCTGAGTTAGAATCCAATCAGGACCCGTCTCGCGGATTATGCTCCACCGACCTAAAGGATCAAGGATAACCGTTCAATCAATGTCGGTTTGATCCGACGACCCAGATTCACTTGAAGGGACTATATAAGCAGACCCTCTGGCCCCTGGAGGAGAACAAGTTCATTGTAGAGTTGAGAGGTGCCCTCGAAGGATAACCTTTCCTCTACATAGATAGAGCAAAAGCTAGGGTTTGGAGATGAGAGCTCTCCTCTCATCTCTAAACTAGAGTAGATCTAGATAGTAGCGAGATGGAGAGCAAGGGAGGATTGGAGGAGAGGCCGGCCTGTCGGTTCTTCCTCCGGTTGTACTTCGCCATGATCAAGTTCTAATCAAGCTTGCTCATGTGATGACTCTGGTAATCTACTTCTTATTTCATTATGCAATTACTATCCATGTATGTTATGGTTCACAACTCTTTTGAGTACTTTAACCTATAGGACGCTATAGGTGAGAGTTGTAGTATAGGTGTAAGCGAGGTGCTTAGACCTAGATTACTTGTGGATATCCCCTGTCTAGCCGGATCGTGTGGTAGGCCGCGTAGGTGACACTTACGTTGGTCCCTTGTAGTCCACCTCCTGTTAGCAGGATGGGTAGGGTTTATTGGCCTATGGATAAGCATCCTTTGTGGTGTATTCTTATCATGTGGTTCGTCCCAGACATAGACATACCCCTTTGAAGTAGAGAAACCATAGTTATCCTCTCTATTCTCCTACCATCGCCCATATACTAGATTGCTCTACTCTCTATTCCCATATTACCACCCATTGTTATCTTACCTTTAATATTGTTCTTATTCAATTCTACCATCTTTCCTATCTACACCTACCTATCTATCTAGGTTAAGTTAGAGCGTAGATCAGTTCTCCCGTTTCCCTGTGGATATGATAAAACCTTTAACTCGGTAAAAGCTACAATGGTATCCGTGCGCTTGCGGATTTATCTGTGTGCGTATAAATACCATAGTACACTATAGTGCCATGCTAGGGATGACAACCTAGTATTCAAGTGGTGTTAGCAAGTGTCAACAAGCATTTTTGGCGCTGCTGCTGGGGAGACGGTTGCTGAGTTGACTACGAACTAGCTTAATCATTTTCTAAAAAAATAAAAAAATAAAAAAATATATATATTTGCTTTTATCCTTTGCCTCATCTCTGCTATTCTTTCTTCTTATCTAATCCTTGATTTCTGGTCTATCATGAATGCAAACATGTCTATCTATTAGTTTCGTAGACCTACGGGCACACATCTCGAACCACCAAAATCTTCAAAGCCTATCATAGCATCTAGTTTTGAGATAGACCCCGAATACATAGAATTTGTTCAAAAACAACCTTTCTCAGGAGAAGGTGAGGAAAACCCATACACACACCTAAGAGAGTTTATCGTGTCTGTGACCTCCTTCGCATTCAAGGCATGTCCTATGAGACCCTTAAATGGAAGCTCTTTCCGTTCTCTTTAACAGGAAAAGCTAGACGTTCGTACAAACTCAAAGTAGGGAGTGTTCATGGAGATTGGAAGGAGTTATATAATAGTTTTCTTTTTAAATATTTTCCAATCTCTAAAGTGGCGGTACTTCGGCGTGAGATTATTTCTTTTAGACAACTCGAAGAAGAATCTCTTGGCAAACCATGGGACCACTTTATTAACCTTACTCTCACTGGCCAAAGCTTTCTATTCTAGAAGAAGTTCTTCTAATTCACTTTTTTGAGTGCCTTAGTAGGGAAAATAAGCAAACCTTGAATATAACCTCTAGAGGATCCTTCTATCACCTACCTGCTAGTGAAGCTAGGGATTTAATTGATTCATTGAGTGGAAAGTTTCCTAGCATTTATATCCCTGAGAAAGGGAAAGAACCAGTTCCTAGACAAGAAGAAGAAGTTTCGATAGCCAGATCACAACCACTTCAATTCCAAACTTTAGCTATCGATCCTAAACCATCAATATCCCAAAATTCTCCAAGGGAGGAAGGAATTCCGACCTTAAATATTTCAAATGTTGATGGTTTGGACTTCTGGTTCCATAAGAGACCTTCAAGCAGGGATAATTCAAATCCTTGCAATAATGGTTCTCTTAGAGAATGTCCTGGTTCCTGTTATGAAGAAGTTGAGGATGACATATCAAGTGAAGGAGAGCTAAACCATATAGAAAATTCTATCTGCTCCCCTTCCATGTTCACAAATTCTAAATCAATCCTTGACCTTAGAGACCCCTCTTATCCCTCTCCTTTTAAGTCTCATGATGATCCTAGCAATCCATCAAGACGACCAAACCATAGGAGTCATGAAGACCATAAGGATGGCATGTCAAGTAATGCCATAGAAGGAGAGATAAGCCATAGAGAAGATTCTATCAGCTCCTCGGTCTTGATCACAAGTTCTAAATGGCTAGAATGTGTAGAACGGATGGATAAGGAAGAAGCCTTAATGGATTCTGACTTTGGCTCAATTTCAAATGGTGAGTTCTTGACTCCCTTTGAAGATGAGATGCATCCAACTACCGAAGAGGACATAGGTGAGACCAATCTAGGAGAAACTCCGAACATTCAGATTGGAGACGAAGATAACATTAATAAGCATGGAATTTATTTCATAGCCACTTCGTTCACTCCATGCTCATATGCAACATCTTACCAATCTATTGGTCTCTCCAACATCACCACATTTCAGATCTCCAACCCCCTCTTCCTTTCTATTTATAAAAACTTTAAAAAGGCGGTTGTCGATGCATATGTCTATAATAAATATTGCAGATCTCATTGAGTTGATCTTGATATAGGTCAACGATTGGAAGGGAAACCACTTCGCCGACATAAATTGATGGTTTCCCAAGGACAAGCTTAGTGTCCTGAAACAAGCACTGATCAGGTCGTAACATGAGCTTTTAATTATTTGCAACATTACCTTGTGTATTGAGCATATAAGGATAATTGTAAAAATATTCCTTCGGGTATTCCTGTCACTAACCTTTCTAGGATTGGAGCAAGAAGATCGGATGATTGACAAGCACAAGGTATGTCCAACCGATCATCATACAACATTGAATTAAATCCAAACTTGAATTTTGCAAAATTCAAGCTTGGGGGAGTACTTTACATAAAAACATCCTTGCCATGTTGCTATGTTGGTTGTCCCTACCTTTGAGACATGCTCAATTTGTTAAATACTAATCACACTACTTCATCTCCACTTGAGTAGATCTCTGTAAATGTCATCACGCTACCTTTGTTTATCCTAGTAAGTGTTAGTTTGGAAGTACTACACATACTTCTATTGGCTTTTAAATTAAGCATGGTGCTTAGGTTAAACAGCCTTCCTTAATCTGATTAGACATGGAGTCTAGTTCGGTTATTGAACTAAAAACTACTTGTGTAGATATTGGATATTTTGTTGGACTAACCCATGTAGGAAAACTTTCAATATCGACCTGGGAAGTCATGAGATAAACTCACATTGGAGACAAAGAGAGAGACACATGAAGTTTAACAATTTACACAAGGAAGACATAGCTCATAAGAGATGATCCATGGAGGGTGCCACAAACACGATGCACAACTGCTAAGAAAGGAAAGCTTCCACAAGGTAATACTATACCATCACTCTTCAATTAAGGTAACATCTTAAGATATGTGACTATCACTTTTATAAGCTTCTTCTTGGTTCTAGCGTTCACATAAATAAAGAGACAAACATGTATGATTTATAACTCCAAATTAACCAACCCAACTCATTCAGCATGTTTAGTCCTTTAATCTTTGTTCCTAGTACTACCTCCATGATCCCACACTCCTAATCATATGAGCTAAAATGTTGCACATTCAATCTTTGGGAGATATAAAAAAAAGACATACATAGATAGATTATCTTTCCATAAGGTTGAGCGATCTGATCTAACAAATGTTATAAGTGCTACACTCATGAATTTATCACCCATCAACTTTGTCTTTCTCCCTATGCTTAAGGATAGAGAAGAACAAATACACTTTTGGTTCTGTTGGTGTTTTCCATCAACAGGGCCCATGCACTTGATCTCTGCCTTGTCTCTATGAGCAGGACACATTTTGAGAAACATGGAGGATTTTTCAACTCCAAGACTCTACCAAGTGAAGGACGTGGATCTACGAGCACAAACACATTGAGCAAGATACTGCCAACGCCGCACTTCGAACTGCTGGGCAAACGAAGAACATGGGTGGCACCGTATCAAGAGGTGCAGACGTCAAGGTCCGCACCTAAATCAAATGATGCACTTGAAGAATGAACACGGTGAGAAGTCTTGTTTAGAAGACTTAAAACATTGAACCCTCGCCGAAAGGTAAAATCGGTAGTTATCCATATTTATCATTTCCCTTAAATTATTTACTTCCCTTAAATAGCTTGTTAGTTAATTATGCTATCTTGAAAAGAAAATAAAAATGTAAAAAACAGTAAGCCCCAAGTGAGTATGCTCGTGGCATAAAACCCATAAGTACATTCACTGTGGTGGCGTAAAAATAAAATAAATATATTCCTGTACTATAGAAATGAAAATATAAAAATAAATTTATGATCCTACCAAAGAGAGTAATATTTAGAGGAAGCTCAACATGATAAAGGCAAAGATATTTTTATGCTAACACTTAACCAGTTCCACAAAGCTTTGTTGTCTATTTGAGCTCACAGAATTTAAGGATCAAAGAAGACTAGCAGACGGTGGACATCATAATCGCTGTCAGGGTGCTGCCGACATTCAAATACACCTCCACCACCTGCTAGCTACATCAGAAGAAATTACGTCAAAATCCAGCTTGGGGGAAAGCACCCCCATTTATCTAGCTAAGTGTTTCTACTTGCGTTTATACTTTACTCAAATAATAAAAAGATGCATAATCATAAAAACCCAAATAAAGATTTTGTGCTTATATATATATATCTCTTTGCTTATTTTGCTAAATAAATAAATAAATGAAGTTTGCTATGAACCCTCATGATAAGCTCTCACATAGAAATGATGAATAGTTGCTCTGCCATGACTAGTTCTCAAATTTGAATTCTCTCTCAAGTTTAGGCATGACTATTATGAATTAAGATTTGCTCTAAACCTGAACTTGTGGGAAGAGTACTTGATCTAAAGTCTAAGTTGTTAACGGATACGATATGGGAAGGTTGAGCTGCTATTTATCTGTTCCTAGAGATGCTAGAATTCTGGATAATTTCATCTTTGAAAATCTTTAAAATGTTGCATGATGAGTTCCTGTATGATGAGAGTTTAAAATCCTACCACAGGCATATATACATGCTTATTAGACTATGAACCATACATTTACTTTTTACTGCTTATGAGCATTGAGTGTGGTCAAGCTGTGTAGACCCTTAGGAGCTTGTCATGCGGATAAAATCAAGATTCACTTGCACGTTCACTCATACATGCTGCTTCTACTCCAGAAGTACGCATCCACATACATCCACTCATTTCCATCTTCAGATTCACCTAAAATTATTCTACTCCTATCTAGGAGAGAATAGCCAAAAACATTATCCTATCCCTGTTATTCCCTATGAAATAAATGCTCGAGATATTTTGGTTACTACCACTTGCTACATTATTTCAAGAGGGTGAGTGCTCTGAAAAAAAAAATTAATACGAGGAAATAAAAAGGGGCAAGTGCCCGGAACCTCGAAGAAAAGAAAAAGTGAGACGAGAGGTAAAAATGGACAAGTGTCCGACAGTAGAATTAGGGGTACAAGATACCCACCTGAGAGAAAAGAAAAAGAAAATAAAGAGCATCTCATTCCCCCTCAAAAAGCTTCAAAGTGCAAGAAAGGTATGTATCCCCTCAAAAGAGCAAAAGTAGAATTAGACTTTCACCATTGTTTTCACCATTTTCACCATCATCACCATACACATTCATTCGCCACACATGCACATCTTGATTTGACTTATTGACTTGTTTCTCTGGATCCATGGTTTGACTAT
>NW_018396650.1:0-7698 GCF_000003195.3 Sorghum bicolor | reverse complement strand
AAGAATAACTTAGGAAATATTCTTGTAGTTCGTCCTAATTCCATGCTAATAACTTGCTAGAATATCTAATTGAGGTGCTTATCATATTTATTATGTGGCTAAGTTATGCTGATCAGATTAATTATCTTTGTCACCATTCATACTTTATATATCCTTTATGTGACACTTATCCCTGTATGAAAGAGTTAGATAAATGTTCTCAATTATACATGCAATGATAGATACTCAATCTTATATTACATTCTATAATCAACATTGATGACTGCTAATCCCTTCCCAGTGGTAAAAATATAAATAACGATACCTGGAATACTTCCCAGTTAAAATGCTACATCGGTATTAATCTGTGCGCTTGCAGATCCCATTTGTTATTTATTTAGAAGACCAATTGCATATTTCAATACCGCGTCTCTCATGTCATGTTGGGGATGACAACTTGGCTTAAGTGGCATGAGGGATAGGTTTGGCATTTTTGGCGCCGTTATCAGAATTAGAAAACTAAGTCTACTTTTGGCATTTTTGGCGCCATTGCCGGGGAAGGTTTATTACTAATCAGGAATGAATATAGAATTTCGAGTCATCATTTGCATCACTAATATGATTGAGCTTATCGATTCTCTCATACCGTTTTACCCCGATATTTTTCTATTTTATCTTATACAGGGTAATGAATGAATAGAAGACATCTTCCAGGAAATTTTGTTGACAATCCCGAAGCGTTATTCAGAAAAACAAGAGCCAGGCTCAAGAAGAGATCATCAACTCTTCAGCAAGAAGCTTCATCCAATCAAGAAGATCACCGGAACTTGTCTTCAGAGTTCGAAGCCATGGCGAACAAATCGATCCGTGAGTTCTCAGCTCCCACTACGGACAACATCCGTACTGGACCTGCTGCAGATACCGACGGCAACTTTGAGCTCAAGCCTGGACTTATCAATATGGTGCAATCCAATCAGTTCTGTGGGAAGGCACACGAAGATGCTAGTGCTCATCTCCAACACTTCCTGGAGATTTGCAGCACATTCACCATATCAGGAGTCCCCAGAGATGCTATACTACTACGCCTCTTCCCATTCTCACAGTTAGGGAGAGTGAAGCAGTGGTTCTACGCTACAAAAGAAAATAATACTACGTGGGCACTCTGCTCCATGAACTTTTTGGCTAAGTTCTTTCCCATGGGCAAGACCAATGCTCTCCGCGGGAAAATTACATGTTTTCAGCAACAACATGATGAATCCGTTCTAGAAGCATGGGAGCGCTTCCAAGATAACATAATAGAATGTCCCCATCATGGAATGGAGAGCTGGCTACTGATGCAGACGTTTTATCATGGGCTCGGCAACAGTGCCCGAGAAACCATGGATGCTGCAGGTGGAGGAGCATTCCTATCACTCACCATACCACAAGCCACAGCTCTTGTGGAGAAGATGACATCCAACCAAAGCTAGAATGAAGAGAGGGCCCAGACACGCAAGAAAGGTGGATGTATGAATCAGCTCAAGGAGGTAGACATGTTGTCTGCAAAGCTAGACCTGCTCATGAAGAAGCTCGATGATAGAGCTGGAGATAAGAAAGAAGTTATGCACATATACGACTCTCACATGACTTGTGAGGAGTGTGGAGATACTGGACACTCAGGCAATCACTACCTTGAGATGCTTGAGGACGTGAACTACATCATCATCATCAACAACAACAACAACAACTTCAACCGTCCTCAACAAAATCAAGGTTGAAATCAACAAAGGCCTAACTACTCAGGTAATTATCAAGGTAATAATTCCTACAACAATAATAATAATTTTTCACCTCTGAGAGAGTTAGTGTCTAATCAAGGAAAGCTAATGGATAACCTATCTAAGAAATTGGCATCTAATGATAAAATACTAGAAAATATAAATTATAGAATGGATAATTTCTCTACTTCCATCAAGAATCAAATTAGCTTTAATAAAATGATTGAATCTCAGTTAAATCAAATAGCTGCTGCTGTTCCTGCTACTAACCCCGGTATACCATCACAACCGGAAGGATTAAAATCTGCAAATCTTGTAGATATGTTTGATGCAGGTAACTACTGGAGTAACCCCATCACTGAAGTTACTACTGACCTTCTGCCAGCCAAGAGAG
Source organism: Sorghum bicolor (assembly GCF_000003195.3). Taxonomy (NCBI): domain Eukaryota; kingdom Viridiplantae; phylum Streptophyta; class Magnoliopsida; order Poales; family Poaceae; genus Sorghum; species Sorghum bicolor. Next base: position 5,568 of record NW_018396650.1, on the reverse strand, counting down.
GTGATCCAGGACGCCCCGTCATCCCAATCTCCATCGGCATGGTGGACTTCCCAGAAGCACTCTGCGACGTTGGCTCCAGTGTCAACATTATGCCCAAGGTACTCTATGAAAAATTCTTTACATATCCTTTATTAGAAAACAACCATGTGTTTGCAGTTTGTAGATCAGGCGTTAAGTTTCCCAAAGGGAATATTGAAGAACCTCTGCGTCCGAGTTGGTACCTTGTACGCCCCAGCAGACTTCGTGGTGATAGAGACCGGTAATGATGAGAAGGCACCCATCATTTTAGGGAGGCCATTCTTAAACACCTCGGGAGCTGTCATCTACGCTAGTGCTGCCAAGATCAGTTTCTACATCAAAGGGAGGAAGGAGAAGTTTTCCTTCAAGAACAAGACTACACATATCCCAGAGCAATCCCGACATGAATCAAGGAAGAGGACCAACAGGAGGAACAAGAACAAGCAAGTGTGGACCGAGTCAGCTAAGATGTTCACTGCAGTTCAAGGAAGTCAGGATCATCGACTTAAGTCATTGTTTCTGACCAAGAAGGACGACCCAGGAATGCCAAGCATCTATTGCTCCATTAATGGATACAACTTCTACAAGACGACTTGCGACACCGGATCGGGCATCAACATCATGGCCGCAGTCACCTATCGGCTCTTGTTTGGAACCATGCCCTTAAAACCAACATACATTCAGCTCTAGATGGCAGATCAGACATTTCAAGAGGTTAAAGGTATAGTAACTGCTGTCAAAATGGACGATCATTTTGTGTACACAGACTTTCAGATTATTGACATGGGAGAAGATGAGTACGATCCACCCATCATCCTTGGAAGACCGTTCCTCAGCACCGTTAAAGCAATTATCTTCATTGGAACCGGAGAAGTTCACATGCACTTCCCCTCAGAGAAGGTACGCCGCTATTTTACTGACCCTAACTATATCGTTGAAGACTCTAAGCAGGTCAGGACAAGAAGAAAACGACACAACCGCAACCAGAGGAGGCGCATTATCAAGGATGGATGGGCAGACTATGAAGGAGAAGTAGTAAGGTCTGAAGACATACAGCTTGAACAAGATTATCCTGAGGAGACTGTAGCACCGAGTCAGGTGTGGAGAGAGAAGATAACTATACACGAAGAAGAGGCGCCGCCGGAAGCACCGACTCCGCCACCCAATGAATCCTAGGACAACTAGAAAATGAAGAGTCCCGTTCTGGACTTAAAAACACCGAACGCCTTGCCAAGAAGTAAACTTGGTAGTTATCCTTTCAAGTATTTAAAATAGTTTACTTAGTTAATTATATTCATACTATCCTAAAAAGGAAATAAAAATGTTAAAACATAGTAAGCCCCATGTGAGTATACGAGTGGCATAAAACCCATAAGTACATGCACTGTGGTGGCTCAAAAATAAAATACTGCTCCATAAAATGAAAATATAAAAATAGAGAGTAATATTTATTGAGGAGGCTCAACATGACAAAGGCTAGATATTTATGCTAACACTTAATCAGTTCCACAAAGCTTTGTTGTCTATTTGAGCTCCATAGAACTCAAGAATCAAGAAGACTAGCAGACGGAGGACAATCTAATCGCTGTCAGGGTGCTACCAACTTTCAACTACACCTCTGCCACCTGCTAGCTACATCAGAAGAAATTACGTCAAAATTCAGCTTGGGGGAGAGCACCCCCATTTATCTCGCTAAGTATTTCTATCTATCTTTATACCTATACTATATTAAAATATAAATATACATAACTATGGAAAACCAAATAAAGATTTTATGCTTATATATATATATGTTTTGCTTAGTGTGTTTAATAAATAAATAAAGTGGCTATGCTAAACTGAATCTTAATAATAAAACTCTAGCATGGATATGATGAATAGTTGCTCTGGTAAATTTTCAAATTTGAGTTCTCTCTCAAGTTTAGACATAACTGTTATAATTTAAAGTTTGCTCTAAACCTAAACTTGTTGGAAGAAAACTTGATCTGAAGTCTAAGTTATTAACGGATATGATATGGGAAGGTTGAGCTGCTGTTTATCTATTCCTAGAGATGCTAGAATTCCAGAGAATTTTATCTTTGAAAAATCTTTAAAATAATACATGATGAGTTCCTATATGATTAGAGTTTAAATTCCTACCACAGCCATATATACATGCTTGCTACATTTTAAGCCACACATTTACTTTTTACTGCTTATGAGCATTGAGTGTGGTCAAGCTATGTAGACCCATAGGAGCTTGTCATGTGGTTAAATCAAGATCCACTTGCACGTTCACTCACGCATGCTGCTTCTACTCCGGGAGTATGCATCCACATATATCCACCCATTTCCATCTCCAGAACCACCCAAAAATATTCTACTCCTAATCCGGGAGAGAATAGCCAAAAATATTTCTTTTTTCCCTGTGAAATAAATGCTCAAGTTATCTTGGTTACTACCACTTGCTATATTATTTCATGAGACGAGTGCTCTAAAAAAAGAGAAGATACGAGGAAATAAAAAGGGGCAAAAGCCCGGAACCTCGCAAGAAAAGAAAAAGTGAGACGAGAGGTAAAAATGGACAAGTGTCCGATAGTAGAATTAGGGGTACAAGATAGCCACCTGAGAGGAAAGAAAAAGAAAAATATAGAGCATCTCATTCTCCTAAAAAAAGTTTCAAAAGAGCAAGAAAGGTATGTATCCCTCAAAATAGCAAAAGTAGAATTAGACTTTCACCATTGTTATCACCATCATCACCATACACCATTCATTCGCCACACATGCACATCTTGACTTGACTTATTGATTTGTTTCTTTGGATCCATGGTTTGACTATACAATAAATGTCTTGTAAGTATGTATATTTTATCTCCCACCTATGAGCTCCACATATTAAAGCCTTATTAGAGTAGGGTGAGAGAGAAGGCAATATCACTATGCCTTATACCACAAATACTACATACTTTGAGAGATCCAGAAATACCACAAAAGAGAGACCTAAGAGAGTCATACAAGGAATCTCTGAGTTTTATTTAAAAATCTGCAAAAACTCCAGAGCTATAGCTGATCAAGAATAAGAGACATGGCACTTGATTAGACCGTTCTATCTTTTAACTACTCAAGACGGAAGTGACGGTTACAAGTCCCATGGTAAAAGGTAAAGTAAGTAAGTTTTAAGTCGTGACAGTTTACTCTAACTCAGAGATGAGATCTTATTTAAAAGCATGTGTACCGTCAATTTTTAAAGGCATTACAACAACTTCTGATCCATCGCTGAGATTATCCTTGCTCAGGGACGAGCAAGAGGTAAGCTTGGGGGAGTTTGTTGACGGTCCTTAAGTATCAAATTTAATTATCAGATAAACAGAGAAAAGTATCCAAATGAAATCAACATCCAGACTTAGGGTTTTATCTGATAGAATTCCATGAGTTTTGGTGTTTGTCTATTTCTGTAGGGGTTTATCAGGAAATATGGAAGAAAGGCCCACACGTCGGGATTACATAGAGATATTAACGTGCCGCGCAATTATCTTACATCCAGAAGACTCCAGAAGCCACGGGAACGAAGCAGAGGTAGAATGGGGCCTGGCCTAGGGCGCTCGCCCTAGGGACCAAGGCGCCCGCCCCCCTTTGGAGTCCAATCAGGACTATCTTTCGGGATCAAGCTCCACTGACCTAAAGGATCAAGGATAACCGTTCAATCAATGTCGGTTTGATCCAATGCCACATATTCACTTGTAAGGACTATAAAACCAGACCCCCTGGCCCCTGTAGGAGAGCACCTCTCAACCCTAATTCATTATTCATCAAGGGAGAAGAAGCCTCTGATCAAGCCTAGAGCCACTACATCAATTAGATCTCTAGATTAGCATAGCTACATAGGATTAGAACTAGAAGGAGTCAATCTTTGATTGGTTTCCGGATCTATCAAGAGGATTCTTGGTAGTTCTCTATTGTTCTTCAATTGTTCATCTTTGTTCTTCAATATTATGAATATGACTTTGTTCTACTTCAATATATTGATTATGACTTTGCTCTACTTGTTTATATTCGCAATTATATTGTTCTTAGTTTATCATAGTTATATACATGGCTTAGTTAGATTGGAATTATATACATGTTTAGGATCATATAGCGTTTATCCATCGGATCCATGGGTAAATGATAGATATTGTGTAGGCGTGGTGCTTATACCATATTTATCCGCAATTGTACCCTATATACCAGATCGCGGGGTAGTTCGTCGTAGTGACAGCTCCATTGATTCTTATATAGTCCCCCTCTCGTGTATAGGGCTGGCAGAGCAACATTATTACAGGGGAGTGATTGCGATGTTTCTCATATTCCTTGATAATATCACTATGCATGGGTGTAGTCCTGTCTCACAATGATTGCTAAGTATAATTGCACTAACTATGATATGCTAGGCTGTATAGTTAAGAATAACTTAGGAAATATTCTTGTAGTCCGTCCTAATTCCATGCTAATGACTTGCTAGAATATCTAATTGAGGTGCTTATCATATTTATTATGTGGCTAAGTTATGCTGATCAGATTAATTATCTTTGTCACCATTCATACTTTATATATCCTTTATGTGACACTTATCCCTGTATGAAAGAGTTAGATAAATGTTCTCACTTATACAGGCAATGATAGATACTCAATCTTAAATTCCATTCTATAATCAACATTGATGATTGTTAATCCCTTCCCAATGGTAAAAATATAAATAACGATACCTGGAATACTTCCCGGTTAAAATGCTACATCGGTATTAATCTGTGCGCTTGCAGATCCCATTTGTTATTTATTTAGAAGATCAATTGCATATTTCAATACCGCGTCTCCCATGTCATGCTGGGGATGACAACTTGGCTTAAGTGGCTTGAGGGATAGGTTTGGCATTTTTGGAGCCGTTATCAGAATTAGAAAACTAAGTTTACTTTTGGTAATGACGTTAAGAATGCCCAACAATAAGCATAGCAAGGAACAATAGCAAATAGGTAGGTTAGCCTTGTTGTTCACCTCAAATGCCAGCACCAGTGGTCTACAAGGTCTATACACCAAAACAAAAATAACTAAATTCACATATTTTCTTAGGCTGAAAAATGCAGCATCATAATAGCAGCCTCAAATGTATAGATCAAATTGTCATGGAGAGATATAATAAGTTCAAAGGGGTTTGTCAACAAATCCACTCCTTGAATCCAGTCAAACAATAAATACTGTCACATCTATAATGTGTACAGAAAGATACCCCTACAAATGAACAAAAGCTCAAGAAATGAGAACCTGCAGAGGGACACAAACTATAGTCCCTCACCTTAATCTTGCATTTCAATGTCGTCGGTGGAATCAAGCTTCATATTGCTCGATCGAATGGAGACAACCAGATCCTCAATTCTTAGCAGAACATGCCTTGCCACATGCTGGAACAAAGCTTTTGAGTGGCTATCAGCAAAAGCACGGGCACAGTTCGGTTTTCCAACAAGCCGCAGCTCACCGATTTGCATGTTCCCATCCACAGGTTTCACACTTCCATCTCTAACAGCAAAGCAGAGAAGT
>NW_018396649.1:0-7768 GCF_000003195.3 Sorghum bicolor | reverse complement strand
TGGTGCCCCAAACCACAAATTTTTGCACCACATACAAGTTAAATTGCTATTTGACTTAGACACAATTTAACTATGACATCTTTATAATCAGAATTATTTCTAGATTACCATAAGATTAAAAATTGCAATATACATATCTTGATTATTTTGGTTAAATATACACAAGGTAATAGAGTCTATGGCAAAGGCTGCGCGTAATTCTTCATGAATTATTCTGCCTAGAGACCGTGCCATAGCAGTGATTTAATCACCTATTACTGAGAGGTCTACATCATTTTTATTTGAAATTTGATGATTACCTACATTGTGTTTTATCCAAAATAAAGGTATTGGATTGTTATATCATCATACTATTTTGATTATACACAAGGTAGTAGAGTCCTAAGCAAAGGCTGCATTTAATTCTTTATGAATTATCTTGCCCTGAGACCGTGCTTAGGCAGCAATCTAAATTGCCTACTATTAAGATCTACTCTTTGTCTATGACATAGAGACTATCTCACTTGTGTTTATCAAAATTAATGGTGATTTGGTTGTATGGTCTACACAATCTCGTGACTAATCACAACAAATCCAACACTAAGATAAGATATAAATCATAAAATATATTGCATTCAGAATTACAACTCTACCATGTTGTTTTTAATTTACCATAGGGTAAATTAATTAATCCATGATTGCAAATGCACATGTAGGATTATGACTTCCACTAGGGAATTTGAGGAACTCTCTTTACACGGAGAGAATTACCCTACATGGGCTTCTGATATCAAGATAGCACTTGCATCTCGTAGTCTTTTGGCAACAATACAGAACCCCCAAAATGGGGATGCCCTGCAAGAAAAGCAAATTTATCAAGCTTTGGCTTTACTACGGTTTTATATTCATAAGGATTTAAAATCTGAATACCTTATGATTGAGAGTCCCAAAGAATTATGGGACGCTTTTAAAGAACGATATGAACAGCAAAAAGAACTCATTTGGCCTGAGGCCAACCATGAATGGAATCACTTACGTCTCCAAGATTTCAAATCTGTGGCAGATTATAACCATGTTGTTCATAAAATTTGCTCTAAGTTGAAATTTTGCGAAAAAGAGCCATCAGATAAAGACAAGATAGAGAAAACACTCTCTACCATGCTCCCATCTGATAGAGTTTTGCAACAGCAATACAGGGCTCATAATTACCAAGCATATTCTCAGCTTATCCATACATTAACTCAGGCTGAAAAACATGATGAACTCCTTTTAAAGAATCATCATAAGCGCCCTGTTGGTTCGGCGCCTCTACCTGAGGTTCACAATGTACAGGAAAAGCCTAAGAATAAGTTCAAAGGAAAGTTTCAAAAGAACAAATTTGGTAAACGTAAATTCAACAAAAAGCAAAGATTTAATCACAATAAAAAGAACAAGGACAATGCAAAAGCTCCCAAAAATGACAACAAGTGTCATAGATGTGGAGATTTTTCGCATTTTGCCAAGAATTGCCGTACTCCAAAGCATTTAGTTGCTTTGTACCAAAAGTCCTTAAAAGAGGCTAAGCCTGCAGGAGATAAGAAATATGAAGCACACTTCAATCTTGCAACTGAGGCTAACAAGGAAGCGGGTTTTTCCAAGACAGCCCCTAAGGAACAAACACGTAGTACATCTCTCAATATTGAAGACAAAATGCCATCAACAGACAACATGCTCATAGATTTTGAATCTGGAGACATGTTTGGAGATTTAGAATAATCTCATAATCTGAACCTTGATATCACAATATATATATAATCCTATATATATAAAGTGTTGTAATTAGTCTAAGTCATACCTTTATTTAGTGTGCTTATGTATTGTACATACTTGTTTTGTTAGATCAAGTTTGTAACAAGTTATTCATATTGTAATATATCATACTTGATATTCAATATATTATTATATACTTGTATGATTCACTTATAGTATTTATTTTCTTTACTATACATATAGATGTCTAATGAGCCCAATCCACTGGAGGAAGAACTATGTATTGTGGATTCAGGGGCCACAAACTCTATACTTAGAGAAATTAAATATTTCCAAACTCTTAAGAAAAGAGAAGGGAACATCTTGACTATTGCTGGTCATGATGCGTTAATAGTTGGTTCTAGACGGGCCACTATTACACTCCCAATGGGTACACAGATTACGATAGAGGATGCATTGTTGTATCCCGAATCAACTCGTACCCTTCTAAGTTTTAGAGATATCCGTAAGAATGGTTTTCATGTGGAAACACATGAAGATAGTAAAGAGGAATATCTTCTCTTTACCAAACTTACGGCATTTGGCAAACGAATTTGCGAAAAGATTTCTTCACTCCAACATGGATTGTATTTCACATACATAAAACCTGTAGAACATATTGCCTACAAAATAATTTTCCGAGATGTCGATACATTCCGTAACTGGCATGATCGACTTGGGCATCCTGGAATTGGGATGATGAGGAAAATTATTAGCAATTCTACTGGTCATGACATGGAAAAAGCAAGATTTCCCCAAAATAAAGATTTTTGCTGCACTGCTTGTGCTACGGGGAAATTAATTTTAAGACCATCACATCTTAAAATACGAGCTGAACCACTTAAATTCCTTGAACGAATTCAAGGAGATATTTGTGGTCCGATTCAACCATCATCGGGGCCGTTCAGGTACTTAATGGTTTTAATAGACGCATCCACTAGATGGTCTTACGTGTGTCTTTTATCGACACGCAACCATGCCTTTGCCAAAATAATGGCTCAACTTATTAAGTTGAAAGCTCATTATCCTGAACATCGGATTCAATCAATCCGAATGGACAATGCTGCTGAATTATCATCCCGTGCTTTCAATGATTATTGCATGGCATTGGGAATTCATGTTCAGCACTCAGTACCTTATGTCCATACTCAAAATGGTTTGGCTGAATCGTTAATTAAAAGAATCAAGCTCATTGCACGACCATTGCTAATGAATTGCAAATTGCCTACGTCATGTTGGGGTCATGCAGTCCTGCACGCTGCAGACCTAATCCAACTACGACCAACTGCATATCACGAAACCTCCCCAATGCAATTAGTACGTGGAAATCCTCCGAGTATTTCCCATTTGCGTAAATTTGGGTGCGCTGTATACGTACCCATCTCACCACCTCAACGAACATCAATGGGCCCTCACAGGAAATTGGGTATCTATATTGGATACTCATCTCCGTCAATTATTAAGTATTTAGAGCCTCTTACAGGGATCTATTTACTGCCCGGTTCGCTGATAGTATTTTTAATGAGGATCATTTCCCGGCATTAGGGGGAGAATTGTACCAAAAAGAATGCCAGGAAATAGATTGGGATGCTAAAGGCATCTCATTTACTGATCCACGTACTACGGAAACTGAACAACAAGTTCAAAGAATCATTGATTTGCAAAATATTGCAAACAATCTGCCAGACGCTTTCATTGATCATAAAGGTGTCACAAAGTCTTTACATCCTGCAAGGAATGTGCCTGAACGAGTGGAGGTACCTAATAAAACCACTCAATCCCAATTTGGTAAAAAGAGGGGGAGAAGCACTTCCAAGAAACAGGATCTGATTATTGACAAGCAAAGACACCCAAAGGACACATATTGTCCATCAACTAGCTCAGTTATGCGCATAAACACTGAGGCTGAAACAGCTGAAAACCCTCGATCCATCATCTTGGGAAATCATGATGAATCTTTAAGGGTAGACGAAATTTCTATAAATTTCGCTGAGACTGGAGAGTCTTACAATCGTAAGTCCATAATTGTCGACATTTATTTCTCTGAAGAAATTGCAAATATCATCCAAACTGATACAGATCCCAAGTCCATGACTGAGTGCAAGAAGCGCTCAGATTGGGATAATTGGAAAATAGCAATTCAAACAGAGATTGCCTCGCTTTATAAAAGGGAAGTGTTTTCGGCTGTAATGCCAACACCCCCTAGTATCTTCCCTGTGGGATACAAATGGGTTTTTGTCCGCAAAAGGAACGAAAACAACGAAGTGGTGAGATATAAAGCAAGGCTAGTAGCACAAGGTTTTACGCAAAGACCTGGCGTTGATTTCAACGAAACTTACTCTCCAGTAATGAGCGGAATAACATTCCGATACTTAATAGCATTGGCAGTACAAAATCGTCTATCTATGCAGTTGATGGACGTCGTGACCGCATATTTATATGGGTCATTAGATTTGGATATATACATGAAGGTTCCAGATGGAATTAATATACCGAACCCGAAGGCAAATCGCAATATGTATTGCGTAAAGTTGCAGAAGTCATTATATGGCTTAAAGCAGTCAGGCCGAATGTGGTACAATCGGTTAAGTGAATTCCTTAAGCAAAAGGGATACACAAATAATGATGACTGTCCTTGTGTCTTCATTAAGAAGTCATCAGCTGGATTCTGTATTATATCAGTTTATGTTGATGACCTCAATATTATCGGAAATGGATCCGATATTGATGAAGCACGTCATCATTTAAAGACGGAGTTTGAGATGAAAGATTTGGGTCAAACCAAATTTTGCTTGGGTTTACAACTTGAGCACTTACCTTCTGGTATATTCATATACCAATCTACCTATGTCCAAAAGATATTGAAAAAATTCAATATGGACAAGTCATATCCAACAAAAACACCGATGGTAGTAAGGTCCTTAGATGTGGAAAAGGATCCATTTAGACCTCGGGAAGAGAATGAAGAGATATTGGGACCACATTTCCCATATCTCAGTGCCATAAGAGCACTAATGTATCTTGCTAACAATACCCGGCCGGATATTGCATTTGCAGTAAATCTGCTGGCAAGACATAGTGCTGCACCTACCAAGCGCCATTGGATAGGAGTCAAAACGGTATTTAGATATCTTAATGGCACAAAAGATCTTGGTTTATTCTATAGCAGAAATCAAGATCCAATTTTGTTAGGATATACAGACGCTGGTTATCTATCAGATCCACATCATGGTAGATCCCAGACGGGCTTTGTTTTCTTACAAGGTGGGACAGCAATATCTTGGAAGTCTTCAAAGCAGACACTAACGTCCACCTCTACCAATCACTCTGAAATAATAGCTTTATATGAAGCATCACGCGAATGCGTATGGCTTCGCAGAGTAATTCACCACATAACGCAATCATGTGGTATTGGTACAGCTGAGACACCGACGATTATCTTTGAAGATAATTCGGCTTGTGTTACTCAGATGGAGTCAGGATATATTAAGAGTAATATGACTAAGCATATTATTCCCAAATTATTCTACCCTCATGAGCTCCAAAAGAATGGAGAAATAGAGATCTTGCAAACAAAATCTTGTGATAATCTAGCAGATATTTTCACAAAATCTCTGCCATACTCCACATTCAAGAAATGTGTTGATGGAATTGGTATGAGAAAGCTTAAAGATTTGCAAAGATCAGGGGGAGAATCTCTCTAAAAGATATTCTACTTCATCATTATATTATACTCTTTTCTTTTATATGAGTTTTACTCTATTAAGAGCTTTCTCACATAAAGTTTTTAATGAGGTAATAGTAACACAAGGTGATTGTCATATTATCTATTTTTCCTCATTGAGGTTTTTCAAGGATAATATTTGACATTTTGATCTCTGATCAAATTGTTTTAGACTAAGTCTTTAGGTAACCTAAAGGGTCTATTAACATTGATTTCGTATATCATGGAGTTTCTCCTTATTTTTCCTACTGGGTTTTTAAGGAGTTTTGCCTGGTATATCAATATATTTTGGATTTTTCTCACAGGGTTTTTCCAAAGATTCAAGATATTTACTGATGAACAAGCAACGGTGCCAAAGGAGATCAATTGATCAAGGGGGAGTGTTAGGATTAATTAGAATAATTAATTAGATGATCAATTAGTATATTCCTGTAATTAGACATGTGCTAATTACCGAACCGTCGTCAAATCGTTTTAGGCTCCGTGGGCACCAAGGCACTATTCTTGTGTCACTGACACAAATAACTGCCTCTTGTATATATATATATATATATATATGTAAAATCACTGTTCACTGATACAATCAATCATTACATCCATCATTTTCACTTTCACTAAACAGTTTTTAGCTTTTTGGCCGGTGAAAGCGCGTGCCAGTACGTACCGCGAGCGGACGAGCGACTGGAACGAGATATCTTTGTCCGCCCGTACGTTGATCGACCATGTGTAGTAGTAGCACGTACTAGTAGTGCTCGTGTACGCATCTGCTAGCATAGCAGGCCGTCGGATTGAGAATCAATATATGTATGCCACGTTCCAGATAGAAATGCCGGGCCTGCATGCATGCGCATGCGCATGCGAATCTATTGTCTGCCGTGCGTGCGTCCGGCCGGTACGCACGGAGACGTGCTGCCCTGGCCTGCGTACGCACGGCGCGCGTGATGACTGCCGCGCCGGTCAGAGATGAGCTAGTGCCCGGCCGGCCGGCCGGATTCGCCACGGTCGAAACGCGCGCGCGACCGAATGACCGATCGAGAGAGAGGCAGCGCAGCGCAGCGTGCGGTTTCCTTGTCCTTTGTGGTCATGTGCGTGCGGGCGCCGGGCGGGCGAAATTCCCACAGCAACGGCAACGGCAACCATCTAGCTATTGCCACGGGCCGGCCGGCCGGTCGGCTGGCACCCATCTATCTACGTGCCATGTGCCAAGTGCCAACTCGATCCGGCCCGGTCAAAAGGCCATCACGAACCATGCTTGCTGCTGCTTGCTTCTCGTTTCTCGCCTCGGCACTAGCGTAGTGACGACTTGTTAGTACTGACTTGTGACGACCCAGAGTGGATCAATCACCGCGTTTTTTTTTTTTTGGCAGATAGAATTAACAGATCGGAACGACCAATTTGGAACTTACTGAGAAGGACGCAGCTAATCGAGCTGGAGGCGCATGGTGCGTGCGTGTCGCTTATTACAAGAGGTGCGAGGAAATTAGTCAGGATATCATATATGATGTTGATACTGCCGTGATGACCCAGCTGCTGGCTGTGTGTGGATCTGTACGTGCTTCTGCAAGTGAGTGGAAACCTGCAAGTAATTGCATCCTGATCGACAAATGATCCCGCCAAATCTCATCGCTGGACAATCAACTTCTGCACGCCTAAAAACTTCCTCACGCTGCAAGTGAGACCTATAAAAATCTTCTCAACTTCCAAGTTTTTCCACATCTCAGCCCTGTCGGTATATATGTATGGACATACCAAGAGTACATAGATGAGCTGCTTAGTACCACAGTAAGTATACTTTTACATTGATAATAGCATACATATGGTCTGTCTAGTCACGCAGACATCGACATGTTCATAAATGACGTGGAATGCCAATAAGCTTGCACGATACCTAGTACGTCCGATACACTCAGATGTGCTGATATTTTCGTTTGCAATTTCGGTCACTGCAAAAAGAACAAAACGAGGAATTCAGTTTGGAGCTCATTACTGAGGTCACTAAATCTGTTCTTATTCCTTATATTATTATATATTACCGATGTATTAGCTGGAGCTGGGCAAACCATCGTATCCTATCCGCGCCTTTCCACGAAATCTACCCTCGGTCGCATCGGTCAACCATGGTTTTGCTCTGAAACCAATCAAATTCGCTCAAAAAACACATAAAAAGGTCTTAAAATCTTTCAAAACATAACGGTTTTTTCAAGAGAAAAACACCACCGCTCAACGTCAGAGCCGAGGATGACCTCAAGAGACTGCCGTCTTCCAAAGCCCTTTTTT
>NW_018396648.1:0-7780 GCF_000003195.3 Sorghum bicolor | reverse complement strand
CCACAAAGCTTTATAGGGCTTTGATTTGGGGGAGTCCCAGCATCAATCCCGGAAGGAAGCGGACCCAAGCTCCGTTCGGTTATGGAGTCCGGGGCGAACACGCTAGAGAAGAAGGAAAGGAGGGGAAAAGACGCTGACATGCGGGTCCCACCAGTCAGTGAGAGAAGAAGAGGGACCCTCTCGTCAGCCGAACAGGGGGAGAGGGGGGGAACACACGCGCTCCTGGGCCGCGTCACTGGGCCGAGCCAAGGGAAGAAAGGGGGAAGGAAGAGAGTGGGCCGCGGGGGGGGGGGGGAAGGAAGGAAGGGGGAGAGGAGGGTTTGGGCTCTTCGGGCCAGAATGAGTGGGGGAAGAGGAGAAAGGTTTTGTTGTTTTTTTTTTCTATTTTCCTTTCTTTTATTCCAAAGCCATTTCAAGTCCCTTTTAAAAATCAGTTTTGAAATACTTTTGAACTTTACTCAAAGTTACACAGTACAAAAATATAAATGCTCCAGCATGAGTGCACATACATGTTACTAAACCCTATGATAAGTTTTAATTTACTGAAAAATATTATTCCCCTATGTTTTATGAGCACAAAAATTCAAAATTAAATTATTTTTCATCTATTTCTAAAAGAACAAAATTTAGGGTGTTACAGACTACCGGGTTTATATGGGTTCAAGTCCATTGGCTTGACTGCCTCCGTGGTCGCTAATTCACTTGAATTCTTATAATTTGGACGGTTTTGTTACAGCTGGCATCAGAGCAAGATTAAGCATTTAACCATCATAGATGTATTTAAAAACAAATGAATTTGTTTTCGCCAAACTAATTGGCAAATTAGACTATACATAGGGCTGTTTTAAAAATGTTTCAATAACTTATACCATGCCAGTGGTCCTACCCTTTATGCCCATATAAGGACTTCTAGGTGGCTTAATATTACTTTCATGGGGGTTTTTCCTTTCGTCGTCCATATGGCGTGCAATTATATGGATACCACTTACTTAAGTGGTAATGAATGGATCATATACCTCTACGCCATGGTAAGCAATGATTGTTTTCTTTCGTCGTCCATACGGCGTGAAATTGTATGGATGCCACTTGCTTGAGTGGTAATGTATGGATCTATATGCCTCTACGCTACGGTAAGTGTGAGCTGTGAGAGCATGACCGTCCAACCGTCGGTCTAGGGGAGTGTTAGCTGTGGTTACTAATACATGTTTTACACATGTATATATATGAAGGTACTTAATTGTGGGTAGTAGGTGCAGCCATGTATACATATTTGATGTATATGTGGGTGTATCCCAAATGGGTAGTGTGCTGCGATATATGTTCGGGAATATATATCGAAGTACCTAGCTTGAATGTAGATGATTGGATTTTCATTTCTGCACATATACTCTTGTGGGGTTGGGCTGAAATGAAATTTTCTGCAGGTACACTAACAACGAAACGTGTAGACCGTGTAGTTGCGTATAAGGAGTGCACGTATGTATGCCACCGACTATACCGTTAGAACTTTCTTCTAGGAATGGAAAGGACGTATGGAACGTGCATGCATCATGAATCATTCATACATTCCTTATGCACTACTTAAGTCTTAAATTCTGAAAATATATCTATTTACCTTTCTTTGTAATTAATCTCCCTTACTCAATTGTGGTCTTCCTACAGATGGCAGCCCCACATGCAAGTGAGACTTTCCTGGACATGTTTGGCACTCCTACCTTATTGTGGAGGGTGCTAAGTTCAGTGGGATATGAGGAACCACCTAAGTACACTTGGACCGAGGCTGAGCATGCAGGATCCTTACCTTGGGTAGATGTCCAGATTACAGTTCCCCCTTACCCAAATAACCCACAGTGGCTAGGATGGATAGTAGAGTCCGATGGTCAAACTCCTTGGGAGGGTGCCCAAGTAGCAGCCTTAGAAGTACTATTGGAAATATGCCAAGACTATGGGGATGAGCTAATTAATGGCCCAGCTGGATCATTTCCTAGAGTGAGTGTGACTGACACATTTGTGTCTCAGATAGGAACTGAGCCTTTAGAAATGAGAGAAACCATGCTAGGATATAGCTCTAGCCCTACCATGAGTGCCATGCTGGCGGTACTTAAGCTATACTATGTACGCCAGGACACCTACATAGAAGCTATGCTAGCGCTCCAGCAAGCTCAAGTTGGGTAGCGCAAACTGCGCAAGCGTGTGCGTAAGCACCGTAAGGCTTTTAGCGACGCACAAGCTGAAATCCAAAACTATCACACCGCTTTGCAAGCCCGCCGCAACCAAGTTGAAAATGCAGTTAGAGAGCGCAATGAAGCACAAGCCCGCATGATTCAAATGACTAGAGAGCGAGATGAGGCTATGCATTTGTGTGAGAATAGAGAAGCTGCTAGAGTTAGAGCTTTGTTCCATGCTGAGATTAGAGAGGAAGAGCTGATCACTAGGATTGCTGAGCTGCAGTTAGATGTCCATCGCCTAAATAATATAATAAATCCTATCCCACATCCTGTTCCCTTTAATCATGAAGAAGCTCCTAGTGAGGAAGATCAGGATGATGGTATAATTTCTAATGGAGAGTCTGAGGAAGATATGTAGCCTAGCATTAACTTTCATGCTCATGTATCAGTTTCCATCTCTTTATGTAATGGACATGTAATCTGAATTTCAGCTGAGACTCTATGTATTTGGCCATGGTGCCCCTCCTGTAAGACTTAAGTTGTGACAGTGACTTTATGTAACCCTATGCACTCATTTGTGATGCTCCATGTTTATGTTGAGCTTAAATAATCTTCTGCAATGTCTTTAATCCTTGTGAATTGTGACTGTGAATGATCGCGAGAATAACCAAGTGTCGTGGATGATATTCTCTTGTTGTACATGGATTATTGTGCCTTGAATTATGTGAATTTATTTTGTAAAAATTTCGGATGGCAGCAATCGAGATTCATGGCAATTATATCTGTTATCCTAAACAGTCACTTGGTATGCCTTGTACAGATGGCTCGCAATACTCACTCCGGTCACAATGAGGTGCCGCCACCACCACCTCCTCCCCAACCTACGCCTGCTGAGCTCTTGGCAACTCTTGTTGAGGGCCAGCGAATGCTCAATGAAGCTATGCAGACTATGGCACAGCAGAACCGGGGTGGTCGCCATGCCCGCCAAGGCGGAGAGGCAAATCAATATAGCAATTTCAAGGATTTCCAGGACACAAAGCCACAGCTTTTCAAGGAGGCTGTTGAACCTCTGGAAGCTGATGAGTGGCTGAACACTCTCAAGCAGAAGTTCCGCTTGCTGAGGGTAACAGAGGAGCTAAAGGCGGAATACGCAGCCCACCAGTTGGAGGGCAAAGCAGGTGTCTGGTGGAGTCATTACAGGACCAGCTTGCCTGCCAATGCTGTTGTAACCTGGGATCAGTTCAAAACTGCTTTCAGGAACACTTATATTCCCCAAGGCTTAATGACTATCAAGCATACCGAGTTTATGAACCTAACTCAAGGCACCAAAAGCTTGACTGAGTATCTTCATGCTTTTAATAATTTGTCTCGCTATGCTCCTGAAATAGTTGATACTGAGGTCAAGAAGGTTGCTAGTTTGAAGAGAGGGTTGGGACCCAAGCTGTCCAAGAACATGGCTTGTAACAAGAGTACCACCTTTAATGAGTTTGTGAGTGATGCGTAGACTCAGGAGAACTCCAATGCTGTGTATGCCATGTCCAAGAACCGCAAGAGGGCCTATGAGGTAGGTGCTTCACAGTCCAAGGCTCCAGTGACAAGCAAACCAGCCTATCGCCCACCCAATGCTGTGACAAGGTACAGGCCACCGCAGAAGAAGTCTAATGTGAAGACGGGAGTTCGCAAGGCCTTCACAGTTGCTCTTCCTAGGGGTGCTACGGGTCAAGGAGGTCCCAAAACTCCCCCAGAAAACCGTCCCTGCTTTAACTGCAAACAAGTTGGTCATTGGGCGAGGGATTGCCCTTATCCCAAGAGGAATTCTGCAGCAGGAGGTAATAACCGTACTGGTCGAGTGCACTACACCACTGTTGAAGAAATCCCTGAAGGTGAAGTGGTCACCACTGGTATGTTTCTTATCAATCAACACCCTGCAGTTGTCTTGTTTGATTCTGGAGCTTCGCATTCATTTATGAGTCAAGCATTCACATCTAAGCATGGACAGCATGTAGTTGATCTTGACAGTGGCAAGTTTTGCATTAGTGCTGCTGGGAACCAAATTTCCACAAACCAATTAGTGAAGGATGTGAATATTGCTATTGAGGGTCGTAACTTTTCAGCAAACCTTGTAATTTTGCCGGGCTTGGGCATAGATGTTATCTTAGGGATGAATTGGATGAGCAATAATGGGGTGTTAATAGACACCTCCACGAGGGTAGTCATGTTGCGAGAGCCTGATAGCAAAGAAGACTTCTTGGTCCAACTTCCCAAGAACGATGACATTCGTCACGCTGCTAATGCTATCAGACCACTCACTGTGGCAGAGATTCCTGTAGTGTGTGAGTTTCTGGACGTCTTTCTATAGGATCTACCCGGGTTGCCACCAGATAGAGACATAGAGTTTAAAATTGATCTAATTTCGGGTACTGCGCCTATTTCTAGAAGGCCATATCGAATGCCACCCAATGAATTAGCTGAGTTGAAGAAGCAGTTGCAAGAACTCCTAGAGAAGGGTCTTATTCGGCCTAGTTCTTCTCCATGGGGTTGTCCGGCTCTTTTTGTCAAGAAGAAGGACAAGTCTCTACGTATGTGTGTAGACTATCGTCCGCTAAATGCCGTAACTGTTAAAAACAAGTATCCCCTGCCTCGCATTGATATCCTGTTTGATCAATTAGCCAAGTCTAAAGTATTCTCCAAGATTGACCCGAAGACATTCCTAAAACGGCTTTCTCTACCAGGTATGGGTTGTATGAGTATCTAGTCATGTCCTTTGGTCGACTAATGCCCCTGCTCATTTCATGTACCTGATGAATTTGGTGTTCATGCCTGAACTGGATAAGTTTGTGGTAGTGTTCATCGATGACATTTTGGTGTACTCTGAAAATGCTCAAGACCATGAGAAGCATCTTCGGATTGTACTCACTCGACTGCGAGAACATCAGCTCTATGCCAAGTTCAACAAGTGTGAGTTTTGGCTGAAGAAAGTGCCTTTCCTAGGCCATATTTTATCTGAAGAGGGTATTTCTATTGACCCGTCAAAAGTGCAGGAGGTTCTAGACTAGAAGGCCCCGACTTCAGTGCACGAGGTTCGGAGTTTTCTCGGTCTAGCTGGATATTATCGTCGCTTTATTCCGGATTTCTCCAAAATAGCTAAGCCTATGACCAAGCTACTACAAAAAGATGTGAAGTTTGTGTGGTCCTAGGAGTGTGAAGTCGCTTTCACCACTTTACGCCATTTGCTGACCACCGCTCCTGTTCTGGCACAGCCTAACATTGAAAAGCCATTTGATGTCTTTTGTGATGCATCCGGCACTGGCCTAGGTTGTATACTTATGCAGGAAGGCCGAGTCATAGCCTATGCTTCTCGGCAGCTGAGGAAACATGAAGCCAACTACCCGACTCATGATTTAGAGTTAGCAGTAGTTGTACACGCATTGAAACTCTAGAGGCATTATCTGTTGGGTAATCTATGTCACATTTACACTGACCATAAGAGCCTCAAATATATATTCACTCAGCCTGAGTTAAACATGAGACAAAGAAGATGGTTGGAGTTAATAAAGGACTACAATCTAGAAGTACACTATCATCCAGGCAAAGCCAATGTTGTAGCCGATGCTCTCAGCCAAAAACAACATGTTGGACCTCTCTTAGAGGAAGGGTTCAATTTATTGCACCCGGCGGTCCTACACAACATTGTAGTCAGCTGTTCGCTAGAAAGTCAAATTATAGAACTCCAAAAGACTGATCCTAGTGTTTTCTATATCAAAAGAAAAATGCAAGAGCAGGACACCAAGCATTTTAGGGTAGATGAGAAGGGTGTACTGTGGTTTGACGATCGACTAGTTGTACCTAAAGACCGTGACCTATGCAACAAAATTTTAGATGAAGCTCATTCTTCCAAGTTGTCCATTCATCCTGGTAGTAGCAAAATGTACCAAGACTTGAAACCTCATTTCTGGTGGACCAAGATGAAGAAGGAGATATCAGCTTATGTTGCTAGGTGTGATACTTGCTACAGGGTAAAGGCAGTTAACCTTAAACCTACAGGTTTATTCCAACCTTTGTCGGTTCCGGGTTGGAAATGGGAAGAAATCAGCATGGATTTCATTGTTGGCCTTCCCCCTACCCAAAAGGGACACGACTCCATATGGGTGATTGTTGACCGTTTGACCAAGTCAGCCCATTTTATCCCTGTGAAGTCGACACACCGAATATCCGACTACGCTGAGTTATACTTCTCTCAGATTGTTAAATTGCACGGAGTGCCTCGCACCATTATTTCTGATAGGGGTCCTCAGTTCACGGCTCGCTTTTGGGAGCATTTGCATTCACTCCTTAGTATGAAATTGATTCGCAGTTCAGCATACCATCCTCAAACCTCCGCCCAGACTGAGCGTGTGAATCAAATTTTAGAGGATATGTTGAGGGCATGTGTGATATCTTCCAAGAGTGCATGGGAGAAATGGCTACCCTTAGCTGAATTCTCTTACAACAATAGTTATCAAGAGAGTATCCAAATGGCTCCTTTCGAAGCTTTTTATGACCGCAAGTGTAGAACTCCTCTAAACTGGGTCGAACCTGGTGAAAGGAGGTAGTACGGAATTGACTTTGTCAAAGAAGCCGAAGAACAAGTTCTCATTATCCAGCAACACATGAAAGCTGCCCAAGCTAGACAGAAAAGATATGTGGATAGAAGAAGAAAACCACTCGAGTTCGAAGTAGGTGACTTTGTGTATCTCAAGGTATCGCCCATGAAGGGTGTAAATCGCTTTGGGGTAAAAAGAAAGCTTGCCCCTAGGTATGTGGGTCCCTACCAAATCATTGAGAAGAGTGGCAAGGTAGCTTACAAGGTACAACTACCTCCGGAACTAGGAACCATTTTCCCTGTATTCCATGTGTCTCAACTCAAGAAGTGTCTTCGTGTGCCCGAAGAGCGAGTTGAAACAAGAGGCCTAAAGTTGCAGTCTGATCTATCCTATGAAGAAAATCCTATACAAGTTCTTGATGTCAAGGAACGAGTTACTCGTGGGAGAGTGATCAAGCTCTTTATAGTTTTGTGGAACCGTCAAAGTGAGAGAGATGCCACTTTGGAAAGGGAAGACTATTTACAAATAACTTAGCCCTCATTCTATGAAAAATGGTACGTCTTTCAAATCTCAGGATGAGATTTTTGTAAGGGGGGAGGGCTGTAACACTCCTAGTGTTAGCTTGCATGTTAACCATGAGCATTGCATCAACATAAGCATACCATGATCACTCATGAGCATCATACCATGATCACATGCCATTTGCTACATGTACTATGTGATTGAATTGCTATATGACTTGCTATGGTTGATTGTAATGGGTGACTAAGGCATACAAGTGTACAATGTCTTCCAAAATACTTTAATCATGTTTAGAACAACATTTTGAACAAAGTTCATGTTGGAGGTTTTGGCCAAAAATGCCTCTAGGTCATGATTAGCCCTAGGTTGACCTAATTGTCCTCCTAGACCTCCTTTCAAAGATGTTTTATGAAACTGATGTTAGAGACCTTGCATGTAAATGACACCTGTAACACAGTTGTAGTAAATTTCATAAGCTACAAAAGTTATGTTGATGACTTTTCATCA
>NW_018396647.1:0-7909 GCF_000003195.3 Sorghum bicolor | reverse complement strand
GGGCCGGGAATCGAGCCGCCATGCGCTGTATTGGTGGTGGTTGAGGAGAACGACGAGGGCGCGGCGCGCAACCTTGGTATACCTTGGATACCTCGGTCGCCGGAACGGTCCTCGGGTACTGGCGGTGCCTGCCGAACCCGCGAATTGGTCCTGGATAGTGTAATACGGTGATCTGTAGCTCACTTGATCAGTGAGTGTGGTTTGTGTGGGGAATACCTCGCCAGCTGGTTAGAAATCGATTCGAATCGCCATCGCTCCTGGATAGTGAGCACTTGACATGAGCCCTGTCCTCGTAGTAAGGACTATGGAACACTTGGGTTATAATGAAACGGGTTTATGACTGCTGTGATGAGGTACTATCATAGTCTCATACTTGCTTGTAATAGCACAGGAGCAAACTTAGATAATAGATAATGATACTTTTAACTTGAGCAGATTAAAAGAAGAAAAGATTTATGTAGGTTCGGGTAATAAAACCTTGCGATCTTTGCAAAATGGTTGTCAGCTACCCCACTAAATAGCCTTCATGATCCTTGATGAGTCTTTATTTTAAGTTTATGACGGGTAAATCTAGCTGAGTACCTTCTCGTACTCAGGGTTCTATTCCCATGTTGTTTTGCAGATGGTCAAATGTACTATGGTTATTGCATCCTCTGTCTGTACCCAGCTATGGGTGATGACTAGACCAAGGGCGATGGTCACTCCGTCTCTTCTTTTGCTTTTGTGGGAATGACCGAACTATGGCACTGTATCAGACTTATCGTGTGTGTTGTAATTTCAAAACTATGAAACTTCCGCTACTTGAAGAACTTGGTTTGTAATAACTTTAAGCACTCCGATGTATTCTATGAATGTTGTAATCTGGATGTGCTTGTGGATGGCGACCGCTAAACTTATTACGATCTTGGCTGTATATGTGATGTGTGGTTTGAAATCCTTCGAGATTTCACGGACTACCGGGATTATATGGGCTTAAGCGTGATAGTTCGACTATGCAAATGGTCACTATTAGGCTTAATCTCTTATAATTTGGTCGGTTCTGTTACAGCTGGCATCGGAGCAAGGTTTAGCGAGTTACTGTTCATAAGTACGTTCTAAACAAAAGGCTAAACCGGTTTAATGAAAGATTTTAGTAATTAATAAAGATCAAGGTGTTAAACTAAGTTTTGGGAAAATTATCTAGTGTGCCATGGTCATATCCTTTATGCCCAGTTAAGGACTCTAAGGTGGCTAGCTAAGTACTGACTTGGGGGTTAATGCATCATATTTTTATTTCGTCGCTCATACGGCGTGCAATGGTATGAGTGCCATTCATTTGAGTGGTAATGTATGGATCAATTCTTCCTCTACGCCATGGTAAGTGGGAGTTGTGAGAGCATGATCGGATACACTGCCGGTCTAGGGAAGCGTTGTCAGGTGCTGTGTCATGCACACATGTTGGTGTGTCTTGGGAACAGTACCGCATGCTGGGAATTCCGTCCTGAGAGGCGATGCCGTCATTAGGGCGATGATGTGGGTAGTGACACGTCACATGCATGGACGGGTGTCTGTGTATGTGAAGTGTATAGTTTTAAATTTTGTTATGCACGACCATACTGTGGGTGGGCTGAAATGAGTTTTCTGCAGGTACCCTAACCACGTTCTCGCTTAGAACGTTAGTTACGTTATGGGAGAACGTTGTGTGCCACCGCATATACCGCTTAGTGTTAACTTTTGTTTCTAAGTTTGTGAGATCGTAAGTTCGTGCATGCATCATGTTCATTTCATATCATTGCTTACTTTCCCCCTTAATTTAATCTGTCCCAATTCTAAATAAAATAGTTAAAGGTATTTTCCACATCAAAGAGAAGATCAAAGATGACCCAAAGACTCAGTTTCGGGTTGATGAGAAGGGGGTACTGTGGTTTCAACAGCGGTTAGTGGTCCCGAAAGATCGGGAGTTGAAGAATCGCATCATGGATGAAGCCCATCTCTCTAAGCTTTCTATTCATCCTGGCAGCAGCAAAATGTATCAAGATCTAAGGCCCCACTTTTGGTGGACCAAGATGAAGAAAGAAATAGCCGCTTATGTGGCCCGTTGTGACACGTGTTGCAGAGTTAAGGCCATTCATATGAAACTTGCAGGTCTGTTGCAACCGTTATCAGTTCCGGAGTGGAAATGGGAAGAGGTCAGTATGGACTTTATCACGGGTTTACCAACCACAAGGAAGGGAAATGACTCGATTTGGGTAATCATAGATCGATTGACCAAATCGGCCCATTTCATCCCTGTGAAGACTCGTTACCGACCTCCTGAGTATGCCGATATATATATGGCTGAGATTGTCAAATTGCATGGTATTCCCAAAACTATCATATCAGATAGAGGACCGCAGTTCACCGCTCACTTCTGGGAGCGCATGCATAAGAGCTTGGGGACCAGTCTGATAAGAAGCACGGCGTATCATCCCCAGACTTCAGGTCAAACCGAGAGGTTAAATCAAGTGTTAGAAGATATGCTGAGGGCCTGTGTGCTATCATCCAAGGGATCATGGGAATCGTGGTTACCTTTGGCTGAATTCTCCTACAATAATAGTTATCAAGAGAGCATCAAGATGGCCCCGTTTGAAGCTTTGTATGGTCGAAGATGTAGAACTCCGTTAAACTGGGTTGAACCTGGTGAAAGAAGATACTATGGTATCGACTTTGTGAATGATGCCGAGAAAAAGGTGCAGATTATACAGCAACATATGCAAGCAGCGCAATCACGACAGAAGAGTTATGCTGATAAGAGAAGAAGGCCACTTGAATTCAACATAGGTGACTATGTGTACCTCAAGGTTACGCCAATGAAGAAAGTTCAACGTTTCCGAGTTCGAAGTAAGCTTGCACCCAGATATGTGGGACCGTACCAAGTGCTAGAGAGGAAAGGCCCAGTGGCCTATAAGATTCAGTTACCTGAAGAGATGAGCTCGATCTTTCTGGTCTTCCATGTGTCGCAACTACGGAAATGTTTGAAAGTGCCTGAGCAAAGAATTGAACCCCGAGGGATCAAAATAAAAGCAGACTTAGAGTATAAAGAGCAGCCAGTGGGAATCGTGGATACCAAGGAGCGAGTAACCCGAAACAGAATTGTCAGAACATATAAGGTGGTGTGGAGTCATCATGACGATAGGGATGCCACCTGGGAAACAGAGGATTACTTAAAAACAGTTTACCCAAAGTTTCATAAGAAATGGTTAGTAACCCAAAATCTCGGGACGAGATTTCCCTAAGGGGGGAAGGGCTGTAACACCCTAGGTGTTAAGCATGCACTTAGTCTCACCAAAGCCATGCATAAGCATTCCATCAAGCATAAGCATCTTGAGCATGACACTCTTGCCAAATTATGATTTTATGTGCATCATCTCATGTGTTCTAAATATGTTAAAAATATGATGCTTGCTTCTAAAATTGTGAAAAATTCAAATTAGGTTGATTCATGTGTGAGAAGAATTTAGAATATTTTTGTGCAATTTTTGGAGCTATGGAAATTGAGAAATGGAATTTATACAAAAATATCCAAAAAGAATTTATTTAAAACCTAGAACTGAGTTTAACTTGTAATTCAAATTCTGTTTGGAATTTGGTCTTGCTTGTTAAAGCAAAGTGGTAGGGTTTTTGTTTTGGAACAACTTTGTTTTTGGGAGCAAGAGGTGAAAATGATTTTAAATTGGTCCAAATGAATTTAGAAAGAATTTTGAGAAAAGAAATTCAAAAAAAAAACAGAAAAGGGAAAGGGGGCGCTAGCAGGCCGCGGCCTCGCTTCTGGCCCGCTGGCCGAAGCCGGCCTGGCCCGCCCGCGCCTTCCCCTCCCCCTTCCCCGCGCTCGCGCCCGCGTCCGCGCGCGGACGGCCTCGCCGCGACGCCGTGGCGCGCCGGCAGGACTCGGCCGCCGCGTGGCGGGCATGCGACGGCGTGGAGACGCCCTGGTCGGCCACCAGGTGCCCCCGGTCGCGCTCGCCTCCGCCCCCGCTCCCATTTGCGCCCCTCAGCTCTCTCTCTCGCTCTCTCGCTCTCGCGCAGCGCTCGCCGCTCCGCCGCACGCCATAACCGCCGACGGCTCGGAGCTCCTCTCCCGGCCAGCTCCGGCCCTCTCCTTCCCCTTCGCGACCACCACCGGCTCCGCCTCGTCCTTCCGCGTCGCGTGCTCGCGCTCTTCCGCGCTTGGTAAGCCCTGCGTGTCCGCTAGAGCTTACCGGAGTAAGTCGGAGCTCCGGCGACCTCTCGGCTCGCGCGGTTCTCCCTCTCCTCTCTGTCTCTGCTTGCGCTCGTAGGTGCTTTGGGTCCGCCTTGACCTCGCGCACCTTTTCCCGTTAGTGGCTCGCGCTCTACCGCCGTGAAACGGCCGGACCACGGCGAGCAGCGCCGCCGCGTCCGCCATTCACGACGGCGAGGTAGTTCCGGTGCTCGTCCGGTGCCAAAGAGGGTACGGCTGGACTCGTCTCGTTCGCGCGAAGCCGTAGGTGCTCACGGTGTCGCCGGAAACCTCACCGGCGGCGAGATTCCGGCCGATCTTTGGCCGCGGGGTCACGGGGTGGATGACAGGTGGGGTCCTCTGACTCGCGTGTCCCGCCTGTCAGTGACTCCGAGGGAATGGATCCGGGTGCGTTTAGCGTTTTAGGTGGTTTTCCGTCGGGGTGGATGACAGGTGGGGTCCTCTGACTCGCGTGTCCCGCCTGTCAGTGACTCCGAGGGAATGGATCCGGGTGCGTTTAGCGTTTTAGGTGGTTTTCCGTTTTAAAAGTTTTTCCAGAAAATGATTTAAATGTTCAAAAATCCATATCTCGATGAATATAGCTCCAAAAATGGTGAAATAAATTTTGGTGTGTTCCTTATTTCCAGATCTATATCCTAGTATGATTGCATGTCATGTTTGAGTAACTTTTCTGTGTAAGTATAATTAATCCATGTTTTTGTTAAACTTGGAAAATGCATAGTAAATGAAATATGGCTCAGAAAAATGTGAAACTTGTTTTGCTGGCTCTGCATGTGTGTTTACTCACTGAGAAAATATTGTTACACATTATTTGGTGTATAAATGAATTTATGGTAATTTAAATGCTTGCATGGCAGTACTTTATGATTTTTAATAATTAATTGAGTCATGCAATAAATCTGGAAAATTTTGTGGGTGTTTCTTATGATATTAGACAAATTGTAAAAATATGAAATCTGTTGTTTGACACTTATACCTCAGTAGGGTGATTATACTTACTTCATTACTTAATCTTGTGATTTTTGTGGTTCAAAATAAGTAACCAAAAATTATGAAAAATTTACAGTGGACTTTGTGATTAACTAGTAGTCTCCTGTAATTTTTCTGGAATTTATTGATGAACAAAATTGCATGTGATTTTTAATGGGCTTAGAAATGAATAAAGAAAAATTATGAATGGTTGTGTATATAGGTTGAATGGAATAAGTTGGGTTTGGTGTATCTTTGAAGCATCATGGAGGTTGCTGGTTGCATTTGAAAAATAATTATAGAAGAGAATGTAATAGATGTTTTGATTCAATTGTTTATTCTTGGATGTTGTTGACTACCTTGTAATAAGCATGACCAAGTGCATTACCTATGTATCATAACATGACTCCTTTTGTACTCTCTCATATAAGCATCCACTCGGGCATCTCGCACTCCACTCATGAGCATATATGCATCATACAGGCTCGCAGGAGAACGAGGTGGGAACCGAGGAACCCGAGGAGCTTCAGGAGCAGGAACCTCCGGAAGCACAAGAACCCGGAGAGGAACTGCAGGAGTGTCCGGATCACCGACCCAGCACGTTTGAGAAAGGCAAGCCCCGGAGCATTCTAAGTCTCCCTATTCTCGCTAACTTATATAAAGTATTATACTTATTCTATTGTATTGCATATTAAGTGATAGGAGTTGCCTGATACCGTTGCTGCATATGTACTCCTTGTTATCCCTGCTCGTTTATCTACCTTGTCCTATGTAGACAGGCGCGGAGTCTATGCTTAGCTTGCTTAGTCCGGTAGAAGTCGGGTGATGTCCTGTCACCTGCGAGATATAGGTGGATACCTGCTTGTTTAAGCAGTGGTTGCTTGGGGAAAGAGATAACTAAGTGTGGAATGTAATTGGAGACCGGGCAGGGTCTTATGGTGGGTTGACCATGGTGCCCCTGCCTGTGTCGATTAAGGACCGATCGTTGACGGCCCTCTTGTCATGTTGAACGCATGCCCCACACTTAGCTGGAAGGATAAGTCGTTCCGACCGCGAAGCCTGAACACTATCCGGGCCGGGAATCGAGCCGCCATGCGCTGTATTGGTGGTGGTTGAGGAGAACGACGAGGGCGCGGCGCGCAACCTTGGTATACCTTGGATACCTCGGTCGCCGGAACGGTCCTCGGGTACTGGCGGTGCCTGCCGAACCCGCGAATTGGTCCTGGATAGTGTAATACGGTGATCTGTAGCTCACTTGATCAGTGAGTGTGGTTTGTGTGGGGAATACCTCGCCAGCTGGTTAGAAATCGATTCGAATCGCCATCGCTCCTGGATAGTGAGCACTTGACATGAGCCCTGTCCTCGTAGTAAGGACTATGGAACACTTGGGTTATAATGAAACGGGTTTATGACTGCTGTGATGAGGTACTATCATAGTCTCATACTTGCTTGTAATAGCACAGGAGCAAACTTAGATAATAGATAATGATACTTTCAACTTGAGCAGATTAAAAGAAGAAAGATTTATGTAGGTTCGGGTAATAAAACCTTGCGATCTTTGCAAAATGGTTGTCAGCTACCCCACTAAATAGCCTTCATGATCCTTGATGAGTCTTTATTTTAAGTTTATGACGGGTAAGTCTAGCTGAGTACCTTCTCGTACTCAGGGTTCTATTCCCATGTTGTTTTGCAGATGGTCAAATGTACTATGGTTATTGCATCCTCTGTCTGTACCCAGCTATGGGTGATGACTAGACCAAGGGCGATGGTCACTCCGTCTCTTCTTTTGCTTTTGTGGGAATGACCGAACTATGGCACTGTATCAGACTTATCGTGTGTGTTGTAATTTCAAAACTATGAAACTTCCGCTACTTGAAGAACTTGGTTTGTAATAACTTTAAGCACTCCGATGTATTCTATGAATGTTGTAATCTGGATGTGCTTGTGGATGGCGACCGCTAAACTTATTACGATCTTGGCTGTATATGTGATGTGTGGTTTGAAATCCTTCGAGATTTCACGGACTACCGGGATTATATGGGCTTAAGCGTGATAGTTCGACTATGCAAATGGTCACTATTAGGCTTAATCTCTTATAATTTGGTCGGTTCTGTTACAGTAACCCTCCTTTCCTAAGGAGAGTCGAGAGGTGCGTCGTACAAGTTGCTGAGTTAATGGCGTTCTAGCATCAGAAGAGGAGGTGATGAGAGGAAGAGACATACCCTTCCTTTTCTTCCCTGCAGGTGGAGCAGCAGATGGGCCTTCTTCAACTGATGGGCTGGGCCTCAACTCATCCGTTTGAATTTCAAAAAGCAATGGGCCAGAAACAACAAGCCCATGATCCTCGATAACTTCTTGCTAAATCACCCCAAGCTCGTTGATGATGTGGGGAGGTGTTGATGTCTGTTTGCTGGAAAAGCTAGCTCTGGCTTCCATGACCGCTGGGAAAGCACGAAGCAGGATTATTGCTGGGAGGGTTTCCATAGAACCATTTGCATGTTATCATCTACAGAATGAACTATTTTGGGCATTGATCTTTCCTTTGCAAGGGCTAGAGTTTCTTTTGCAATGACAAAAGGAGGTCCACTGTAAGCAGGGTACGCATAAATGCCTCCCGAGGGTAGGCTGTTGCGATGAAGTAGAGATTTTGTTGCACAAATCCTGATGACTGCCTGCAGGAAAGCATCTGCCTCCTCTCAGCGG
>NW_018396646.1:0-8110 GCF_000003195.3 Sorghum bicolor | reverse complement strand
TCATGACCCCACAGATCTATCCAGACTTCAACACTTTGATGAACAGGACCATTCTGACTGATGTGGCCAAGACTGAAGAAAGGAAAGAAAACAAGCGCAAGTTTCTGGAGCGCAAGGTTCAGGATGGTGCTAGATCCCAGAGGCTGAAAACCTTTAGCCAACCAAGCCAGCGGACTCAAGCCCCAATGCAGTTTCGCTCTCCTCCTAGTGTCTCCAATAACCAAATGCAGTTACCATATCAGCCTAAGACAACCTATCAGAATCAAGCTTATGGCAAGACTCAACAGAACAGCACTGGTCAAGTCACAAACAATGTTAGGACTTGCTTTAATTGCCATGAGACTGGACGCTACATCGCCAACTGTCCCTACAAGAACAACCCACCAGCAGTGTCCACTCAGTCCCACACCGTTAATGGACCAAGACCTGCAGTGTCTGGACTCAACCGTGGTTTCCCTCGCAACAATAGCAACACCAACAATAATAGCCAGATGATGAAGCAACCTCAACAATCCTATGGTAGAGCCCGTGTCAACCATATTCATGCTCAAGATGCTCAGTCTGCTTCAGGAGTGGTACTTGGTGAGTTCTTAGTCGATTCAGTACTTGCAACAGTATTATTTGATTCTGGAGCATCACATTCATTCATATCATCAAGTTTTGTTGAGAAGCATCAAATACCCACAGTACTACTAAAGTTACCCCTAATAACCCGAACACCTGGGTCTGACATCAAATGTCATCTAGGTTGTTCAAATGTAAGGATCATTCTAAGTGGGGTAGTTTTCTTAGGAGACTTAGTAGTGCTCAAGTCCAAAGGAATAGATGTTATCCTTGGAATGGATTGGTTAACCAGACACAATGGAATTATTAGTTGTGCAACCAAGGAAGTATCATTAGTTAACCATGAAGGGATTAAAGTGAAATGCCAAACCCGAGGGTCTAAAGTTAATCCAATGGTCTTCAACTTGGATGCAAGGACCATAGAGGAAGTACCAATAGTGCAAGAATACCCTGATGTATTCCCTGAGGAACTACCTGGAATGCCACCAGATAGGGATATAGAGTTCATCATTGATCTTATCCCTGGGACTGCCCCCATAGCCAAGAGACCTTACAGAATGGCTCCGGCAGAGTTAGCTGAACTGAAAGAGCAGCTAAGAGAATTGCAGCAGAAAGGTTATATTAGACCTAGTTCTTCACTATGGGGAGCCCCAGTCTTATTTGTGAAGAAGAAAGATGGAAGTATGAGGATGTGTGTAGATTATAGATCCCTAAATGAAGTCACCATCAAGAATAAGTATCCCCTGCCAAGGATAGATGACCTTTTTGATCAGCTTAAAGGAGCCAAGTATTTCTCTAAGATTGATTTGAGATCAGGTTATCACTAGCTCAAGATCAAGAATAGTGATGTTGCCAAGACAGCATTTGTAACCAGATATGGACAATATGAGTTTACAGTGATGTCCTTTGGATTAACCAATGCCCCTGCCTATTTCATGAACCTCATGAATAAGGTATTCATGGAAGAGTTAGATAAGTTTGTTGTAGTCTTCATTGATGACATACTTATCTACTCTAAGAGTGCTGAAGAACATGGGCAACACTTGAGAGTAGTGTTGGAAAAGCTAAGAGGATACAAGTTGTATGCTAAATTCAGCAAGTGTGAATTTTGGCTTGAGAAGGTTGCATTTCTAGGCCACATTTTGACAGCTGAAGGAGTTGCAGTTGACCCTGAGAAAGTAGAAGTTGTCTCCCATTGGCAGCAACCCACCAATGTGAGTGAGGTTAGAAGTTTTCTTGGATTAGCTGGATATTATCGAAGGTTTATAGAAGGATTTTCCAAGATAGCCAGATCCATGACAGAGCTTCTTAGGAAGGACAAGAAATTCACTTGGACAAAATCATGTGAGAAGAGTTTCCAAGAGTTGAAGAAGAGACTGACAACAGCACCAGTGTTAACTTTGCCAGACATTCACCAAGATTTCATCATATACTGTGATGCCTCAAGACAAGGTTTAGGATGTGTTCTCATGCAAGGAGGAAAAGTGGTTGCTTATGCATCCCGTCAGCTTAGACCTCATGAGCAAAATTACCCTACCCATGATTTGGAGTTAGCAGCGATAGTACATGCTCTCAAGATTTGGAGACACTACCTCATTGGAAACAAGTGTGAAATCTACACTGATCACAAGAGTTTGAAGTACATCTTCACACAGTCAGACTTGAACCTAAGGCAAAGAAGATGGTTAGAATTAATCAAGGACTATAACCTTGAGATTAATTACCACCCAGGAAAGGCCAACATGGTAGCAGATGCCCTAAGCAGAAGGTCATATGGTCAGCAGTTGGTGCCTAAGAACACTCACCTACAAGAAGAGATAGCACAGTTGAATATGCATATAGTACGCCAACCTCAAAGTGGCAGTTTGATGGTGCAGCCAACTCTTGTGGAAGAAATCGAACAGACACAACATAAGGATAAGGATCTGATGAAGATTCGTGAGAAAACTGGAGAAAATAAAGCTCCATACTTTAGAGTGGATAACAAAGGAGTATTGTGGTATAAAAACAGGATTTGTGTGCCCAAGGAGGGAAAGTTTCAAGAATTAATCCTTGATGAAGCCCATAACTCAGCTTATTCTATCCACCCTAGTGCCACCAAGATGTACATGGACCTAAAAGAAAGGTATTGGTGGAATGGCATGAAAGCTGATGTGGCACGATTTGTTGCACAGTGTGATGTTTGCCAAAGGGTTAAAGCAGAGCATCAGAAACCAGCAGGCTTGCTCCAGCCATTGCCTATTCCTGTTTGGAAATGGGATGAGATAGGCATGGATTTTGTGAATGGATTACCCAAAACTCTGAAAGGAAATGATTCAATATGGGTAATAGTGGACCGCCTTACCAAGGTTGCTCACTTCATACCTGTGCGCACCAAATATAGTGGAGACAAGTTAGCCCAGTTATATGTGGATAACATAGTCAAATTGCATGGTGTGCCAAGTAGGATTGTATCTGACCGAGGTACCCAATTTACCTCTAAGTTCTGGAAAAGTTTGCATGAAGCTATGGGAACCAAGCTAGATTTTAGCTCAGCTTATCATCCTCAAACAGATGGTCAGACTGAAAGAATAAATCAGATTATGGAAGATATGCTAAGAGCATGTGTGCTCACATATGGTAAAGATTGGGAGAAAAGCCAAACTTATGCAGAGTTCTCCTATAATAACACAGTTACCAAGCTAGTTTGGGCATGTCACCTTTTGAGGCTCTATATGGAAGAAAATGTAGAACCCCATTGATGTGGTCAGAAGTTGGAGAACGAACCTTGCTTGGACCAACCCTTATAAAAGAAGCAGAAGATCGTGTAGCTGAAATCAGAGAAAAATTGAAAGAGGCACAATCACGTCAAAAGAGCTATTCTGATAAAAGAATGAGAGAGTTAAGTTTTGCAGTTGGAGATTTTGTGTATGTCAAAGTCTCTCCTATTCGAGGAACTCGAAGGTTCCAAGTTAGAGGCAAGCTAGCACCTCCGTATATTGGACCATATCAAGTAATACAGAGGATTGGTGCTGTAGCCTATCGTATTCGGCTACCTGAAGAAATGTCAGATATACACAATGTGTTTCATGTCTCCCAATTGAAGAAATGTCTCAGAGTACCAGAGGAACAAATATCGCCAGATACAGTTGATTTACAAGATGACCTAAGATATCAAGAAGTGCTAATAAAAATCCTAGATACAGTCACCAAGCAAACTCGAACGACAACAATCCGAATTTGTCGTGTTCAGTGGAGTAGACACACTGAAGCAGAAGCAACATGGGAAAGAGAAGATGCCCTGAGAAAAGAGTTTCCCCATCTATTTAGGACCCAGCCGAATCTCGAGGACGAGATTCCTTTTAAGTGGGGTAGGTTTGTAACATCCCAAAAATTCACATTCAAAAATCACTCGCATTAAAAAACTATTTTCAAAATATATTTCAAAAACTATAAATCATTTGAGCTCTATAGTATCTCCATCTAATTCTTTTTCCATCCATTCTAATTATCCATCTTTAAATATAACCTGCACCGCATGGCATGAGCATCATATGTCCGCTACTTATCCCTCTTGCTCGCTCGCTCTGCCCGATACCCGGCAACGGCGCGTGCGCCGACCCCACCACCATCAGCGCCGCAGCGCACTCACGCCCGGCCCCCTCGCCGAGCGCACTCGCTCGCGCGCGCACCGCGGCATGCGGGCCCCACCTCTTGCCTTTTCCCGCGCCTCTTTTGCTGTACAAAAAGATAGCAAGTCGCAACGTACAACTAGGCACCATTTATATTTTTTTTTGCGCACAAATAATAGCAAGTACCAGCAAGCTTACATGCGAGAAAACATAGCAGTGCACCTACACGAATATATATCTCATGCATGCATGCAGGACATGCCACCGACCATTTGCATGCACCTGCATGCAAGGACACGGTGATTAGGCACCGTCCATTTGCATGCAACGTGCATGCAAATGGGACATCGTCCTTTGGATGAAAATTAGGCACCGCCCACCGTCCTGTGTAGCCATGCACTACAGTAGCAATTCGAATGGCACGAAGCTGAGCACCAGAGACATAACCTCACTCCTCTGGCTATAAAAAGCCAGCCTCGGGTGCTCACTCTCACCACCCGAGAAACACGTTCACTCACTCGCTCACTTACTCTCACTTCGCGTATACCGTATACAGCCATACGCACAAACTGAGCTCGAGTGTCGTCGCAAGACGAGGTGAGCAGCTCATGAGCATCTCCTTGCTCTTCTCTGTCTTTCTGTAGTATTTTTCTGTATTTTTTTTTTGTATTTGTCTGTACCGATTCATTGCCAAGAACTCTACGAATAGAACCATGACATACAGAAGAGCTCTAATGACCCCTGCTAATTTCTCTCTAACCATGCATGTGTGGGCCATAAGCATTAACTCCAAATAGTACATGCATGCATGCAACATGCACTACCAGCCAAAATTCATCTTGTGAAGCATGTATTTCTTAATCACCGTTAGCCTTTTTCGCATGATTAAATTCTGGCCATTTCACAAATACGACATGCTAACTCTGATTTCAATAATTCTTTTTCCTAAATTCATCTAAAATCATGATCTACCTTCCATATTAATTTCATGATTTTTAGAGCTTATTTGAATTTATGTGATTATTTATCTGTGCTTGTTGTCTGTGTCGTTCGTCGCGTATTTTAGCTGACGGAGTGAACGAGCCGGAAAACGAGAACGTTGGAGACGAGTACCGCGAGTTTGACGCTGAGGACCCGGACTGTCAGCAAGAGTTTGCTGAGGACGCCGACGGAGGCAAGTCCAACCGATCCCCTTTGATGCATATTGATCCTATTTTTAAACACAACCCGTAGAAGCCGTTTTAAATATTGCATGTACGATATATGTACGAAGTATTTTCGCTGCTTAGTTAAAACCTGTTGAATAGCCATCCTTGAATTGATATTACCCGGTAATTGTCTTGTTCGAACCTAGGAACAAATAATATGCTATGACAGAAATTTTATTATTTAGCATGCTTAGGACTTGTTACTCATCCTGGATACTCATCGCTATATTTTCCCAAATATAATGATTTTAAAAGTAAAAGGTGTGAGTGGTGAAAATAAATTGTGGGTATTGTGAAAGGGTTAATGAACAAGTTATAAATGTGATTACTATGGAGATGGGGCGGATGGGATCTCTTTTGGGGATGCCCTGGTGTTGTGGCTTATACCTTGCGGGGTTAAGCGTGAAGATATCCGCCTTATCTCGATTAAGGATTGAGTTGATGATTCATCTTGCCTAACTCATTTATCGTACAACCACTCGCCTTGCATGGGAAAGGCTTAGTCTAAATCCCTCTAGTTAGTATGGCAATCACCTGGAGGCAGGTGTGCAACGGGACACTAAGTGATGTATGTGAAATTATGGAAATATATGAAAAGAGCTTTGTGAATTATCGTGGTATCATGAGATGTGGCCTTAGTGTTCCCGTGGTGAGCGCCATTACTTAGCTATGGAGGGTAATGACTTTGATGGATCTGTGCTTGCACGACGGTGTAAGTTATGGTATCCTACTTGTGGGAAAAGTGTACAACCTCTGCAGAGTGTAAATCTATCTCGATAGCCGTGTCCGCGGTCTCGGACGGGTTATGGTTTGGTTTCAAAAACTAGATGGGTTGGGATGAGTGAAAGCATGTGAGAGAGTGTGATTTTGGAAGTAAATGGTTGACTGCCATTGTGTTGTGGGAACAAGGGTTCAACAACACTTAAAATTGTGATCAAACCCCCATTTTTAGAAATACTATCATATGTGGAAAAAGAGTTCTTTTACAACAGTATTTGTGAAATGAAACCTTGCATGTGTAAAAAGATAGCTTTATGCAAATATAACTAAGCCTCATCCTTGATTTATCCATGTGCATACATACTGTTATCCCCTTCCGTAGGGTAAGGTTGGATTTGCTGAGTACTTTGTACTCACCCTTGCTTTATTAAACAGAGGAAGATCCGGACTTCGATCCCGAAGTGGCGTTCGAGTAAGGTCGTGTCTGCACCCAACTAAGCCTGTGGCATTGGGACTCGTCAGATGTTCGATGGCGATATCGTTTGTTTCTGGGTCCTTTGGACCTGTGTTGTATTTTGGTGTCTTATTATTATAGCGTGCCTTCCTTGTCCACGCTTTTCCAAGACTACTGCGCTGAAACTTATCTGATGTAATAAATGTGTTACTAGCCTCCTGGGACTAGTATTGTATCACATTTGAGTTCCTGATTTACCAGAGGCGCTTCATAAGTACTATAAACAGTGCATGATGCAAAATTGTTCCCTTACAATCTATCCCATTCCATCGCTATTTCTCATACTCCACTAATTATTATGTTCTCTCCCCTCAAAAGAGCTAATTATTTTGTCATAATTAGTAAATTGGTCCAAACAAGTGGCATATATGATGCACACACATAGTTCATCATCATGTCACGATCCGTTTAAGTTGATAGTACATTTTGTGTTGTCATTTAATTGTTATTAGTTGCATTCCACCAATTCTCTTAGTAAATTAGACCAAACAAGTGACATATGATGCACTCACACAAGTCATCATGCATATCACGATCCCTTCATTGTGTTGTCATTTCATTGTTATTAGTCGTATTGCACCTATTTTATTAAGTAAAATCAGCCCAAACAAGTGGCATATATGATGCACACACATAGTTCATGTGTTATATATCATGATCACTTTATATTGGTAGTACAATGTGTTCTCGTCCCGTAGCTAGTAGTCATATTCCACTGAATTCTCGAAATTTGTAAAAGTACCAAAATTAGGCCACACAAGAGTATCATGTACAATGCACATGCAATATATGAGGAATGTGCTCTCATTTTCGTAAATTAGGCCAAACAAGTAGCAATATATGATGCCCACATATATAGTGTTTGGTAAATTGTGTTCTCATTTTCGTTGCTATATCGCACTCCACACGTGAGGAATGTGCTCTCTTTTCTCAAAAGTAGCTTGTTTAGTTTACATCATACATCAAACTGGTCCATCACTATGACATCCTCCTTTGCCTTAAGCATGTGAGCACGCCATGACGAATCCATTGACTCTGAATGGGGCCGTAATGCAATCCTTTACCTTAAGCATGTGAGCATGCCATGACAAATCAATTGACTCTGAACGGGGCCGTAACGCAATCCAAATACGCTATTAGTGTCCAAACATGTTTTGCACGAGCATCTTGCCACGAGCATGTTTGCACGAGCAATGTTTTGCGGAAGTATGTTAATTAGCACGAGCATGTTGCCACGAGCATGTTTGCACGAGCAATGTTTTGCGCAAGTATGTTAATGCTACCATGTTTGCACGAGCAATGTTTCACACAAGCATGTTGACAAGCACGTTTGCATGAGAAATTTAATCCAAGTAATAATATTCACAATTGTGTGTCCACTTTAGGATAATTTGGTGTAATATATTTTTGAAAACATATTTAGGCTCAATTAGCATGGTTTGCATGAGATTTGATCCAAGTATTAGATAGTGAGGCCCCACTAGTGATGACTG
>NW_018396645.1:0-8124 GCF_000003195.3 Sorghum bicolor | reverse complement strand
AAAGGCCGTCATACAGCGTTTGAAAGAATCGACCGATCTGGTTCTCATTTGAATCGATACCAGGGAGGACTATGATGGCTTTGTCGTAATTGAGGGGCGAGCGTGTTGGCGATTCATCCTCTGCTAATTCATAGTCCTCAGTGATATCTTGTGGGAACCGCTATGCGAAGAAATCCCATTGGAGGCGCTTATGCATATGGGCATTAAGCCACATATTAATAAACCACCAAGGACCTCCCAGGTTGTCGATGGGTTCACCTAGCAGGAGTTTCTCGGCTACTTGGTGGAGAAGGTGATAGACAGAACCCAGCAAATATCGGCCAAGGGGGAATCGGTTGCCATTGGCTAGTCGCTCTGCTGCCGATAAGTAGACACATGTAATGGTGTACTCCATTTTGTGATTGGTGCTTGTACCAGGGCGGGCGCCCTAGGATCAAGGGCGGGCGCCCTAGCCCTGGGACCGTCTCGGCTCCACTTCGGTCGAGTTGCTTCTAGAGTCTTCCTGATTATGGAAAATTACCGCACACATTAATTCTCTATGTAAACCCGACGTGTGGGCCTTTCCTTCGTATTTCCTGATAACCCCCTGTAGAAATAGACAAACACCAAAACTCGTGGAAATCTGTCAGATGAAACCCTAAGTCTAGGTGTCGGTTGCATTTGGATCCTTTTTCATGATTAGTTGTCGGTTAAATGTGAGCATTAAGGACCGTCAACAAGCTTCCCTAAGCTTAACCTTTGCTCGTCCCTGAGCAAAGATGGACTCAAGAGTTTCTGTAGTGGTTTCATGCCTTAAAGGTACACATGCGTTCAAACAAGATCTCATCTCTGGGTTAGGGTAAACTGTTAAGTTTTAAACTTACTCATTTTACCTTCCACCATGGGGCTTGCAACCATCACTTATGTCTTGAGCAGTTAAAAGATAGAACAGTCTAGTCAAGCGCCATGTCTCTTGTTCTTCGATTAACTATAGCTCTAGAGTTTTTGCAGATTTTCAAATAAAACTCAGAGATTCCTTGTATGACTCTCTCTAGTCTCTCTTTTGTGGTATTTCTGGATCCTTACCAAGGCAGCAATGGTGTATGCCTTCTCTCAAAGTATGTGGTATTTTTGGTATGAGGCATAGTGGTATTGCCTTCTCTCTCACCCTACTCTAATAAGGTTTTGATATGTGGAGCTCATAGGTGGGAGACAGCTAATACATACTTACAAGTAGGGATGAAAACGGATCGGATACGGATGGATATCATCAATACCACATTTGTTTTCATATTTTTGGTCGAATTCGGATTCGAATATGGATATTATCAATCCTATCGGATAAGATATGATTGTATGTCGACATCATAAATATACGATTTAAGTATTCGGATACGGATACGGTATCGGATGTTGAATATTCGGACTCGGATACGAACAAGTCTAAACCCCTCTAAACGAATTCGGTCTCGAATACGGTCGGAAAATATCCGTACCATTTTCATCTCTACTTACAAGACACTTATTGTATAGTCAAATCATGGATCCAGAAGAACAAGTTAATAAGTCAAATCAAGATATGCATGTGTGGCGAATGAATGGTGATAATGGTGAAAATAATGGTGAAAGTCTAATTCTACTTTTGCTCTTTTGAGGGGTACATACCTTTCTTGCACTTGAGGCTTTTGAGGGGAATGAGACGCTCTATATTTTATTTTTCTTTTCTCTCAGGTGGGTATCTTGTATCCCTAATTCTACTGTCGGACACTTGTCCATTTTACCTCTCGTCTCACTTTTTATTTTTTTTCTTCTTTTTTTTCGAGGTTTCGGGCACTTGTCCCTTTTTATTTCCTCGTATTCACTTTTTTTTCAGAGCACTCACCCTCCTGGAATAATGTAGCAAGTGGTAGTAACCAAAATATCTCGAGCATTTATTTCACGAGGAATAACAGGGATAGAATAATGTTTTTTTAGCTATTCTCTCCTAGATAGGAGTAGAATAACTTTGGGTGAATCTGGATATGAAAATGAGTGGATGTATGTGGATGCGTACTTCTGGAGTAGAAGCAGTATGTATAAGTGAACGTGCAAGTGAATCTTGATTTTAACCGCATGACAAGCTCCTAAGGGTCTACACAGCTTGATCACACTCAATGCTCTTAAGCAGTAAAAAGTAAATATATGGTTCATAATCTAATAAGCTTGTATATATTGCTGTGGTAGGATTTTAAACTCTCATCATACAGGAACTCATCATGCAACATTTTAAAGATTTTCAAAGATAAAATTCTCCAGAATTCTAGCATCTCTAGGAACAGATAAACAACAGCTCAACCTTCCCATATCATATCATATCTGTTAACGACTTAGACTTTTGATCAGGTACTCTTCCCGCAAATTCAGGTCTAGAGCAAGTTTTAAATTATAACAGTTATGCCTAAACTTGAGAGAGAGCTCAAATTTGAAAACTAGATACTTGGCAGAGCAACTATTCATCATATCCATGTAAGAGTTCATCATTGAAGTTCAGTTCGGCATAGACACTTTATTTATTTATTTAGCAAACTAAGCAAAGATATATATAAGCACAAAATGTTTAATTGGGTTTTTATGATTATACATTTTTTTATTATTTGAGTAAGGTATAAATGTGAGTAGAAACACTTAGGTGGATAAATGGGGGTGCTCTCCCCCAAGCTGGATTTTAACGTAATTTCTTCTGATGTAGCTAGCAGGTGGCGTAGGTGTATTTGAATATTGGTAGCACCCTGATAGCGATTAGGATATCCTCTGTCTGCTAGTCTTCCTTGATCCTTGAATTCTGTGGAGCTCAAATAGACAACAAAGATTTGTGGAACCAGTTAACTGTTATCATAAAATCTATTAGCCTTTTATCATGTTTAGCTTTCTCTAATAAATATTACTCTCTTAAATATTACTTAGGATCATAAATTTATTGTTATATTTTCATTTTTACAGGACAAGAATATATTTATTTTATTTTTACGCCACCACAGTGAATGGGTTTTATGCCATGAGCATACTTACATGGGGCTTACTGTTTTTAACATTTTTATTTTATTTTCAAGATAGCATGATTAACTAGCAAGCTATTTAAGGAAAGTAAATAATTTAAGAAAAAAAGGAATGCAGAAAGGATAAATATGGATAACTACCGATTTTACCTTTCGGCGAGGGTTCAATGTTTTAAGTCTTCTGAACAAGACTTCTCACCGTGTTTATTCTTTAGGTGCGTCATTTGAGTTAGGTTTGGACCTTGACATCTGCACCTCTTGATATGGTGTCACCCATGTTTTTCGTTTGCCCAGCAGTTCGAAGTGCGGCGTTGGCAGCATCCTCCTCAGTGTGTTTGTGCTCGTAGATACAGATCCTTCACTTGGTAGAGTCTGGGAGTTGGAAAACTTCTCCATATTTTGCTCAAAGTGTATCCTGCTCATAGAGACAAGGCAGAGATCAAGTGCATGGGCCCTGTTGGTGGAAAACACTAACATAACCAAAAGTGTATTTGTTCTTCTCTAACCTTAAGCATAGTGAGCAAGACAAAGTTGATGGATGATAAGATCATGAGTGTAGCATTTAAAACATTTGTCAGATCAGATCACTCAACCTTATGGAAAGATAATATATTTAAGTAAATGTTTTTTCTTTACATGACTATCATTTTCCAAAGATCGGATGTGCAACATTTTAGCTCATATGGTTAAGAGTGTGGGATCAAGAAGGTAGTACCGGGAACAAAGATTAAAGGACTAAACATGTTGAATCAATTGGGTTGGTTAACTTAGAGTTATAAATCATACATGTTTGTCTTTTTATCCATGTGCATACCAGAATTAAGGAGAAGCTTATAACAGTGACAGTCACATACCTTAAGATGTTACCTTAATTGAAGAGTGATGGTACAATATCACCTTGTGGAAGCTTTTCTTTCTCAATGGTTGTGCATCTTGTTCGTGGCACTCTTCGTCTCGTTCCATGGATTATCTCTCTATGATGGACGAGCTATGTCTTTCTTGTGCAAATTGTTAAACTTCATGTGTCACCCTCTTTATCTCCATTCTGAATTTATCTCAGGACTTCTCAAATCGATATTGAAAATTTTCCTACAGGGGTTAGTCCAACAAAATATACCAGTGTCTACACAAGCAGTTTTAGCTCAATAACCAAACTAGACTCCATGTCTAATCGGATTAAGGAAGGCTATTTAACCTAAGCACCATGCTTAATTTAAATGCCAATGGAAGTATGTCGAGTACTTCCAAACCAACACGTACTTGTGAATAGACAAAGGTAGCATGACAACATTATAGAGATCTACTCAAGTGGGGATGAAGTAGAATGATTAGTGTTTAACAAATGGAGCATGTCTTAAGGTTAGGGACAACCAACATAGCAACATGGCAAAGGATGTTTTTGTATAAGGTATTCCCCCCAGCTTGAACAAGTCAAGTTTGGATGAATTTAATTCAATGTTGCATGATGATTGGTTGGACATACCTTGTTGTTACTCTTCACTCTTTTACTTCAAGCCTGAATTGCGAAGATAACGAGATTGCTTCCCCTAAGATGAATGTTGACATAGTCTTTAATCTTGAATCCGCACAACACAGATGTTCTTCAATATTCTTGAGCTTCAAAATGTCAGTGATGATTGCAGCTAGGGATGAAAATGGTACGGATATTTTCCGACCGTATTCGAGACCGAATTCGTTTAGAGGGGTTGAGATCTGTCCTATCCGAGTCCGAATGTTTAATATCCGATACCGTATCCGTATCCGAATACTTAAATCCTATATTTATGATGTCGACATCCAATCGTATCTTATCCGATATTGTTGACATTATCCGTATTCGAATCCGAATCCGACCAAAAATATGAAAACAAATATGATATCAGTAATATCCGTTCGTATCCGATCCGTTTTCATCCCTAATTGCAGCGCTTCTGAGTTGATGAAGATATCTTGATCATTGGAGATTCTCTCTTTAAATCATGCTAAACTCAAATAGACAACAAAACTTGTGGCACCGATTAAACATTAGTAGTTGGCCACTTAAGCCTTAGTTGTCCAAGCTTTTTAGATTTTTCTTAATTCTTTTTCTAAGTAGAGTTTCAACAAGATCTCTTTCTTAATATATATATATATATATATATATATATATATATATATATATATATATATATTGGGTTTTAATCTTTTTATGAAGCAAAAGGAAATGAAACAGGATGAAT
Source organism: Sorghum bicolor (assembly GCF_000003195.3). Taxonomy (NCBI): domain Eukaryota; kingdom Viridiplantae; phylum Streptophyta; class Magnoliopsida; order Poales; family Poaceae; genus Sorghum; species Sorghum bicolor. The sequence goes on along the minus strand of NW_018396645.1, from coordinate 2,891 downwards.
GCATGTTTATGTACTTTTATTTTTTTTATTCCACCACGGTGAATATCCGTGTGGGCTTTTACACACCACACAAATTATTCATATGGGGTTTTAGTATTTAAGATGCAATGAGTTATATAAAATATTTTTATAATATTTTCTAATGCAACAATAATGCAGAAAGATAAATATGTAATGGAGAAATGATGATGAAAAATAAATATGCTAAAAACAAATGCAGAAAAAATAAATACAATAAACCTACTAAAGCTAGTGATACATTAAATTAGCAGACATCAAGATCATTATTAAAATCTTCACACCAATTGCTTCCCCGGCAACGGCGCCAAAAATGCTTGTTGACATTCGTGAAGTGCAATAAGAATAAGAAAAATTCCGCAAGCGCACATAACATCATCGTAGCATTTTACCGGGAGTATTCCAGGTATCGTTATTTATATTTTACCACTGGAAAGCTAAAGTCAAAGAATCTGATAACTTAATATCATGCATCTACTAATTTAATAAACCAACTAGACTAAAGTAGGGGTAAATGATATATGATAGGTAATAATATAAAAGTGAGAATTCTATGATAAATGCGTAGATAGCCATAGCGGGAGGGCAACGGGAGAGACCTGGGTTCCTGTATACTTCTCTATTACTTCAGTTCTATGATAACAAAGAATGAATAGATATAGCAATCACATATTAGCACTTTGGGACATCAGAACACCAACCACAGAAAGAGAAGTGGAAGGAGGCTGGGAAGCTCTAACTACGGTCCTACAGACACCGATCCGAACGAGGTGGAATACGTCGACCGTTAGGGCTGTCACTACCCTTGGGCTACCACAACAATCCGTAGGACTGAGTGCAATCTCAGGTAACCTCTAGTATAGACACCACGTCTACACTAACGATTACTACTCTGATTACCATGAATAACTAGAGCACTCGATGCGAACGAAGATCCTATGCCAAAATATAACAACTACACTACTCGATAATAATAAAGGCATAAAAGTAAATAGAGAAGATAAATATATTAAAGCATAAGTTTTACAATAAATATAAAGACATACCAAAATTCTGAAGACTTCTCAAGAACCGAAGCGCAGCTCCGCTCTCCCTAACTCCCGACTAGAACTAATCTACTACATTGGAATGTCTAGCCCTAATTCTCTATAGAGAAAAGGTTATCCTTCGAGGGCACCTCTCAACTCTATAATGATGTGTTCTCCTCTAGGGGTCAGGGGCCTTGCTTATATAGCCTCTTCCTTTGTGCCTTTTTGGTTCAGCAAGCGATGTGGTACTAAACTTTCCACCATATCTCATTAAAATGCACATAGGCCTTAATGAACCAAAATCTGATTTGGGCTCAATTAATCCCGCAGCTCTTTTATGTGGAGTCCTTCTTTTATTAATATCTCTTGATTCCGAACTCCAAATATAGCAAATAATATATGCATTTCGATCAGGTCGACGAGATCTTTGTAATGGTGTACTCCATTCTGTGATTGGTGCTTGTACCAGGGTGGGCGCCCTAGGATCAAGGGCGAGCGCCCTGGCCCCGGGACCGTCTCGGCTCTGCTTCGGTTGAGTTGCTTCTAGACTCTTCCTGATTATAGAAAACTACCGCACACATTAATTCTCTATGTAAACCCGACATATGGGGCTGATAACCCCTGTAGAAATAGACAAACACCAAAACTCGTGGAAATCTGTCACATGAAACCCTAAGTCTAGGTGTCGGTTGCATTTGGATCCTTTTTTATGATTAGTTGACGGTTAAATGTGAGCATTAAGGACTGTCAACAGTGCTCTTTCTATTCTTCCGACCACTGTTTGTATGACTGAGTGATGAAAAGGGCTGGAACCCAAGCCGATAGATCAATATCTGTCATATCGGCATCTGGCTGGAGCTGAGCTATTCTGATCCACTCGAGTCCACTGGTTATTACTTCCCTCGGCTTAACCACATCGGCATAACAGAGTTTAATGGGTAACTGACCAAAACCCAACTGACAAGCTAATGTCGATGGGTTGTAGAACTCGTAGGTTGTGTTGGTGTTCTTTCCACTGCCGAAGTTGTTTACTGGGATTTCTCTTGGGGTAATTATTGCCATCATCATAACATTATCCTTGTTAAGTGCATCATTGGTAGGATGGAAAGTCAGTGGGAATCTGGCCTCTGCATCTTCATAAGGCATCCAGGCTCGCTGATCTTTGGAAAGGCCGTCATACAACGTTTGAAAGGATCGACCGATCTGGTTCTCATTTGAATCGATACCAGGGAGGACTATGATGGCTTTGCCGTAATTGAGGGGCGAGCGTGTTGCCGATTCATCTCTGCTAATTCATAGTCCTCAGTGATATCTCATGGGAACCGCTATGCGAAGAAATCCCATTGGAGGCACATATGCATATGGGCGTTAAGCCACATATTAATAAACCACCAAGGACCTCCCAGGTTGTCGATGGGTTCACCTAGCAGGAGTTTCTCGGCTACTTGGTGGAGAAGGTGATAGACAGAACCCAGCAAATATCGGCCAAGGGGGAATCGGTTGCCATTGGCTAGTCGCTCTGCTGCCGATAAGTAGACACAGGTTGGCCCTACCGATCAGCCACAGAAGATAAACTTGTCTAACCACATATTCAGAAAAATGGCATGCTCTCTCTGGCCAACTGATCCAGTTTGCCGATATTTTTGGACATATCCTGACTAACCGTCGATGTTGCGAGTTTCTACCTTATATTCAGATTTGTGGTTGAAGATACCACCGTCATCGGCAAGGGTAATATCCAGGCCGGTAAGCATAACAATATCGGCAAGTGTAGGGGAAGCTGGGCCGTGACCAAAGATGAAGGCATTAAAGGTATCTAACCAAAAGTAGAGGCAGCTATCAACA
>NW_018396644.1:0-8128 GCF_000003195.3 Sorghum bicolor | reverse complement strand
GCGTCGTGCCGGATCTGGCCTCGCCGCCGCAGGAATCCACTGCATGGGCAAGCAGCAGCTGGTCCCTGTCTCCGTCACCCCGATGAGGCTGCAGGCCGTCGAGCACGGCGACGTCGAGCTCGTCACCGCCGTAGAAGAGGGAGGCGAAGATCACCCTAGCCCTGCTCTGACGTCGCCGCTCCAGGGAGAGATGGAGCCACGCTCCTGCTGTAGGGAGCTGCACCGCCGCCGATGTGGGAGAGAGAGAGAGAGCTGAGTTCGAGAGGGAGAGAAGGGGTGCCAGACTGCCAGGACAGGAGTGGAGGGGAGGGGAGGGGCCGGGAAGGGAGTTGTACGGTGCGATGGGGTCGAGACCGGTGCGACGGGGTCGGGTGGGGAGGGGATGGGGAGAGGGTGCGGCTCAGACTGGGAGAGGAGTTAGGGTTTGAGATGAGATTTTGTTTATGCCTATGGTAGTGGGCCTGAAGTGGGCTTGTGGGTTGGGCTTGATTTATCGAGACGGGCTTTATAACGTGACCGCCTCGGTTAATATATTAATTGAGGCAGTTGCACTAGAAAAACCGCCTTAGTTAATAAATATTAACCGAGGCAGTCGAGTTAGAAAAACCGTCTCGGTAAATAGATTTTACGAGGCGGTTGACTGTAACCATCTCGGTTAATAAAAAATAACTGCCTCGGTTAATGCTAGCCATTAACCGAGGCGGTTGAAAATGTTGCCCGCCTCCGAGGGTCATTTTGAAAGGTCACAGTTAATAAATTTTGTAGTAGAGTTGTTTGGTTTAGAACAGACCATTTGAAAATTTGTGTGGAAATTCATGTAACCACCCATGTCCACTTATAATTTTGATTTTACATTGTGTGCCTTTTATTTTAACAAAGTATTTCCTGTATGTAATTATGGTTTACCAAAACCTTTTTAAGTATGAAATTTTTACCGGTGGCAAGTGTAAATTGTTAAAAAAACAATTGGCAAGTTAGCATTCAAAGCCTGAGTGCATCGAATGGATGGAGTGTAGACTATAGGTTGAACTGGACTATCAATTCAATCTATTTGTCGGTGTTTTATCCCCCGGGGGGTCACACCAACGAGTAAATTTGTATGCGTGCTCCCCTTTCCGGATGGTGATGCAAGAAGACACTGAGATTTATCCTGGTTCGGGCAAGAGAAGGCCCTACGTCTAGCGGGGGGGGGGAGAGAGTTTGTATTATCTTGCACCTAAGTGCTTGTACAGGGGTGAATACAAGCGTGGTATGAACTGCGCTGCTCTACTGCGTAGTAGTGTGCGTGTTCATGTGTTGTGATCTGTCCCTCTTCTATTCCTGAGTCCCTCCTTTTATAGCTCCAAGGAGAGACACAGGGTACATGCATAGATGTTAGAGTAGGGATCGGTAGCCGCATGGAGCGCTGACCTACTCGAGGCTTCCGTACGGCATGGCCTCGAGCCGTCCCATCTTGATAGCTCGGTGATGATTACGCGTGCTCCTGTGTTCTGCCCTGCCAGCCGCCTTGTGCCGGTCCTGAGGTCGCACGCTTGTACGGTGTGGTGGCGGACCCGACGGCGTAGCTGTGATGAAGTTTAGTCGACGCCCAACTTGTTCCTGAGTGGGGGCCCTGTTTGGTCGAGGGTCGGACGCCGTGTAATACGCTGGTATCTGGAGCGCTGACCTTGGGTATCTCGAGGGGGTCACGATTAGACGTTCCATCCTTGTTTCCTGCGTCCTGACACGCCCTGGGTCGTTCGGTGGGAAGGCTGCAAAAAGAACGATGGGACAGAAGCTTGCTCCCTATCACGCCTCCCATGACCTGTGTGTTAGGTGGGAAACGTCAGATGCATTTAATGCTCCCGCCCGCGTGCGCGCGTCAGGCGGCGGACAGTGTCCCAACGCTCGATGTCTCTCGGTTCGCTCGAGCCCGCTTCCGTCTTCGACGGTAGTCGTTGCTCGAGCCCTGACCGATTCGCTCGACGCTTATTTCCGTATTCGAGGCTGCGACCGTCGTTGGCAGCGCGTAAGCAAGATTAAGGCGTCGAATTGGGGGTCCCAACCTTCGTATGGGCAATCTCATAATGCGTGTCGCTGAGGGTACCCCTTACCGATACCCTCGACAGTAGCCCCCGAGCCTTCATTCGAGCGCTAGCGCTCGAATGGAGGTTTTGATTTACGGTCGAATTTTCGTGGGGGCGCGCGAGCGACCCCGCGGGGTAGCCCCCGAGACCTCGGAGGAGTTTTTGACTCCTTCGAGGGTTATGTTGTCTAATTCGCAGAAACGCTTTCGACACCAGTGGTGGAAGATTCTGACTGGCTCGTTTTTGCCCGTGGGTTTCGACGTACTCTCGATAGAGCGAGCGTCTTTCATCCCAAATTGAGTTCCTAGCGGGTAGTCCAAGTGAGAACCTGTGCCCCTTTCGAGGGGGTCAGCTGTAGCCCGGAGGCGTCCTCATAAAGCAGGGTCGACGTGGTCGGGGATACCGGTCTCATTCGTTAGAGTCCAGCGGCTCGATGCCTCCCTTCGGGGGGATTCCTCTCGACTGTCTCGACCCTACCTTGAACATCACCAGCGAGCCCTCGAAGCGGGCCTCGATCTTCGACCGCTCGCTGGGATCCCTGACTCTAGCGCTCGAGATCGGCTGTCGAACCCTTTCGGCGGGCCAGCCATCGACCTCCCGAGACTTTTGCGGTTATGTCCCTTGGCTTACGAGGGAAGGAAACGGTCGTGGCGGTTCGCCTTTCTGCCCGTTGGGCGCGTCTTTTTAGGCGGATGACGTTGCGATACCGTATCGGCGAGGAATTCGGAGAGTCCGGCCTGTGAGGAGAGAGAGAGAGCTGTCAGGCGGCGCATTTATGGGGGGAGTTACCTTACTTCTCGGATCTGTCCGTTGGCGGACAGCTGCCTATAAATATGTCGTCGCGTCACCGCCGTTCCTCTCCCTTCCGCCTTCTCGCTCTCGTTCTTTCGCTGCCTTTACTTTCTCGTCATCTCACGCGCACACGCCCCCTCGAGCCGTAGCGAACCCACCGTCCCGTTAGCCAAGATGCCCGTAAGACTCGTCGCCGCCGATGACTGGCGCCCGTCGTCGATGACGGAGCGCCGGCTGTTAGAGCTCGAGAAGGAGGGACTGCTGCGCCGCCGCACCTCGCTGTCGTCGCCAGAGTGGATCGCGCCGCCAGCGAGCCACAGGACGCCTCAGCCACCCGAGGGCTACGTGGTGTCGTTCGCCAAGTTCCACCGCCACGGTCTGGGCGCGCCTCCAAGCCGCTTCATGCGGGCCCTCTGCTTCCATTATGGGGTGGAGCTGCAGCACTTCTCCCCGAACGCCATCACCGTGGCGGCGGTCTTCGCCGCCGTGTGTGAGGGCTTCCTAGGGATGATGCCGCACTGGGAGCTGTGGCTCCACCTCTACAGGGGCGAGCTGTTTCACGCCTCCACCGGAACCACGGGCGTGAGGAAACCCGTGCGAGCAGGTTGCCTCAATCTGGTGCAGAAGACGGGGAAGACGGACCGGCCGCGGGAGTACATCCCGGTAGGGTTGTCGACCAACCATGCCGGTTGGGACTCTCAATGGTTCTACCTGCGGAACGACGATAATCTTCTACCTCCCTACTCGGGCCGTCTGATCTTGGAGCGCCCAGCGGACTGGACATACGGCGTCGTCCAAGCTCATCAGCCTCGGCTCGACCCCCTCCTCGACGCCCTGAAGAAGCTTCGCCAGGAAGGTTTGACCGCCGCCCTCGTCCTCTCGGCCGTCCATCATCGGAGAGTTCTCCCTCTGATGTCACGACCGCTGAGGATGGACGAGATGGGCCCTGGCGTCTCGTCTCGGGACCTCGAGGCATGTCGGATGTCCAGCGAGCCTCCGACGGACGATGAAGTCGCGGCCCGAGTCAGGGCCGCAATTGCCGGTGATTTTAAGCCGGAGCACGTCAACGGCTTCCCCATGCGACCCGACGCAGGCTCGATCGATCTGGTACGCTTTCTTCTTGCGCGCATCATCGATTCTAGGTTTCCCCTCTCCCCTCTCTTTTTTTCTAAGTCTACCTTAGTTTTGGCAGGGTCGGATTGATGTCCGGTCCTCGAGGCCTCCAGTAAAGGAGGACGAGGTCGATCGCGACAAACGGCGCCAATCCGCCGAGAAGTCGAAGTCTGCCAAGGACTCCGCAAAAAAGGGGGAGAAGAAGAAGAATCTCGACCGCCAAGCATTAGAGGCGCGTCGAGCCAAATCCAGGCAGAGGGGGGAGCCTGAGGAAGAATCCCCCAACGACGACGATGATGACGACGAGAGTAGCGACGACTCCGAGGGGATGGCGTCGCGTCTCGATCGGATCCTCGAGGGCCCGCCTCGAGATGACGTCGACGCCCCCCGGACGGAGGCGCCGGAGGGGGGTCCGAGCGGGCCTCGTCGTCCCCGGCCCGACGCTCCTTCCGCGCTCAAGGCGGGCCAGGACACACCGCGCCCTCCCCTGGCGCCCAAGGAGAGCGGTCCGGCTAGGTCCCAGGCGTCGGGGCCGCTGACCCGCGGTCGCGCTGCGGCCTCTGAGAAAGGAGACGCCGGTCGTAGGAGCGCGAGTCCCGGCGTCCGCCAAGCGGGATCCGACATACCTAGGCCAATTTCTGCCCTCGAGGGGCCTAGCGCACCGACGCGGGGTGGCTCGAGGCCCGCTGGTCGGGGGGGGCGGAAGGCGAGCCGTTCTGCCCGTGGGGTAAGCCCTTTAGTTATTGCGGTCTTTGTCCCCTCATTCTCTCGCCTTTCCTCTCATGCTGACTTTTTCTCAGGCTGAAACGGACTCTCGAGCAGGCCCAACCATCGATGGCCAAGAGGCTCAGAACGGGTGCCGCCTCCACGGAACCAGGTTCGTAGTTAACTCCTGGGTGTCGCGATATTATTATGTCGGTTATCATAACGTCTGACCCTTACCCTTTGTTTTGCAGGCCCGTCAAGCATCCAACCTTCAGCCGGCGTCGAGGTGGCTTCGCCTCGTCCCGCGCCCACTCCGCCGCCACCAGCTCATGATGCGACCCCCCAGACGCGAGCGTCAGAGGGAGCCCCCGAGCCCCCTCGATTGGGGGTCGAGGGGGAACCCATCACCATCAGCGATACGTCTGATGGTAACGAAGCGTCTGGGGGCGTTCGACCCATGGAGGAAGAGGCGTCGACTCCCAACGTCGCAGGACGGACTCCCTGGCCCGCAGGCCTTCGAGCCCTCGAGACGCAAAGGAAGATGGGGGAGGAGGAGGCGCGGGAGCGCGAGGCGGCGCAGCCGTCTCTGGAGCAGCAGCAGCAGCAACCCCAGCCGGAGGAGCAACTGCAGCATCAGCAGGACGAGCAGCAGCAGCAGCTGGGGGGCCAAGAGAACGAGCCACTCGAGCCCCCGCCTCGAATTTTGGCCGGACCGGCGCCGCAAGCGTCACAAGAGCCCGGCGATCAAGAGGGAGATTTGCCGGTGTACGGGCCTCCCACCCCAGCGTGGCTTCTCCCGGGGGCGCCTGCCGCGATCCGGGCAGAGTCGGGGCGAGCGGACGGAGTGGTGGCGCTCGCCTGCATGATGCGCACCCCCACCGACCCCGAGTCCGAGATCAAGAGGACACTCTACGGCATGGACGGGATCGCCCCAGGGTTCCTCCGGGAGCGTCGAGCGTGGGAGGACCGCTTTCCCTCTGAGGAGGACGAGATCGGGTCGTCTGGGAGCAAGGACGGTACGTGGAAGACGGTGGATGACGACGGGCGGTTCCCTTGCCTCGCCGACCTGTTCTTGCGCCACGGGGGTTCCCTCGAGACTGTCGAGAACTTTCTCCGCGGCGTCAAGGTGCGGGCCGATCGGGAGATGGAGAACTGGTGTCCCGATCGGATTCGTATCCGAGCTTCCAGCGACCCGTCTGAGCCCAATATCTTCCTCGACGACAAGAAGGAGGTCGAGAAGTGGGAGCACGTCGAGGAGCTCCGCCTTTGGATGAAACACGTGGTGGGGCTCCTATCGGACGTCATCAGCAACGGGCTTGGCCCAGCTTATTTTGTAAGTGTTTCTCGAGCTCCAATCTTGGTGGTGCTTTCGGGTTTCTATGTTCTAATCCCCCTGACCTCTGATTCGCAGGATATGAAAGAGACCTCTCGCATCAAATCTAGCTTCATTCACGCCACGAGGGGCGGATGGGAGCAGCTTCCCCTCCTCAAGGATCAACTCCTCGAGTCGCAGGAAAAGCTGCTTAAAGCTTATAAGGATCTTATAGCACTCGAGGAGGAGAAGAAGGTGAGGGAGGCTGCTTTGGCCGAAGCCCGAGAGGTCTCGAAGAAGGCGGAGGAGGAGGCGGTGCGGCTACGGGAGCGGGCTCTTACGGTCGAGGAGGCCGCGTCCAGAGCCCGGGAGGAGGTCCTGTCCCACAAGGGCATCATTGCGGACCTGGATAAAGAGAAGGGCCTTCTCCAGACCGACCTGGACTCCCTCCGCGATACCTTCCAGAAGATGAAGGTGGCGTTCGTGGACAGTGAGGTCGCCAGGGGTGCCGCCGAGGACGCAAAAAAGAAAGCCCTCGAAGACCTCGAGATGGAGCGAGCTCGATCCCGCAGTCTCTCTGACGACGTCGAGCGTCTGAAGGGAGAACTGCTAGAGAAGAGTGGAGCCGTCGCTCAGGCTGGCAGGGTGATCGAAGATCTCCGCGTTGCCAATACTGAGCTGACGCGCTCCAACAGAGAGATCGAGCGTGCCAATACCAGATTGGTTGGCGAGAACACGGCTCTAGAGGAGAGCATCAAAGGTATGTTCCCTTTGTCGAATTTCCTTTTCGAGGTGTGCTTGAGTTTTTCCTAAAGCTCCTTTGTATCGGTATTTGTAGGGCTCAAGGACGAACTCCTGGCCGCCCAAGCCGAGGCTCGCAACTCCAAGGCTCAACTCGAGGCTGAGGTTGCTTTGAACCGTCGAGTGCGGATGGCTATAAGCGATCTCTCGACCTCTTGGGAGGTCGAGCCTATGGATGAGTCGAGGGAGGACTCTCGAGGTGACGCACTGGTCGATCAGCTGTGCTACTTAGGTGCGACGCTGCGAGATCGGGTGCGGGATGCCCTCCACATCGGGGTGAAGCGGGCGATGGCGGTTGTCTGCTCGGGCTTCTCCTACGACATGGAGGTAGTATCCCACGGCTTCGTCACCGACATCTCTAAGACCGACGCGGAGAACGAAGAAAGGCTTCACACTTTGATCGATGACGCGGAGGCCCCTGGAGAGAGGCTGGCCAAGCTATTTGAACCTGAGGTGCTTCCTCCTGAGACTGGCTCGGGCGGAGGTGAGGGTGGCGAGGATCGTACCATGGATTGAGGCCTGCGAGCCTGCTCGGGGTGCCTGGGGCCCCTTGTATAAAACTTAGTTAATCTTGTTTCTGAGCGATACAGTACTTTTGTGGTTGTTAAATGTTTGTTTGTCTTTCCACTCGATGTTCTTTTATTTCCTTTGTGCCTACACATGTGTTCCTTGTTCGATTTTTCGTAAAACACAGCCTCGATCGCCTCGAGGGTGAGGGAGTGAGTAGAGTTTCCATAGCCCGGGGGCGTAGGTGTTCTCAGGCTCGCTATCCTTCGGTCCTCGAGGGGCTCGAGGCGCCTCGACTACTCGATCGTTCAAGGTTTACTAAGTAGGAAATAGAGAAACTTTTTGGCTTTTTCGACGCTTGGGGAGGGGTCGTCCCTCTGGTAGCCCCCGAGGGGGTGCGGACTATGATGGGTCATGGTCGGCATCCCCTTTTAACGTCGAGACTATAATTCGTAACTATTTTTGGTACAGAAAGAAACTGCTCGAGGGAAAGACTTTATTTATTCATGCGTTCATTTACAAAGTCTTCGTACAAAAAGTAGGATCGTAAATCTAGGACTTCTAGGGGTAGAATCGACGTAGCTGTTCGATGTTCCATGCGTTGGTGAAGACTGCCCCCTTTTCGTCCGCCAATTTGTACGTTCCTGGCTTAAGGACCTCGGCCACCACATACGGGCCTTCCCAAGGTGGGGTTAGCTTGTGGCGTCCTTGGTTGCTTTGCCGGCGTCGTAGGACAAGGTCGCCTACGTTGAGGTCCCTCTTGCGCACGTGCTTGTCGTGGTAGCGTCGGAGTCTCTGCTGATATCTAGCAGAGTTGAGGAGGGCCATGTCT
>NW_018396643.1:7928-9807 GCF_000003195.3 Sorghum bicolor | reverse complement strand
TGAGCTGGTCATGAATACACATATAAACAATATAATAAACCATCATTTATCATCATTAATCAAGTTCATCAGTGTCCATCTATTCCGTCAGTTTTCCGGGCCGCCCGTATCCGTGGGCACGGCTAGTATACCAGATTTAACACTCTGCAGAGGTTGTACATCTTTACCCATGAGTCATGATTTACCCTTTCGCCCGAGGCCCGTCGACCTCTTAGCTCACTTCCAAGGAAAGCCGGCAGGGTTCACTATGAAGTCTTCAAAGGTTCGTCTAACAAGTTAGGGCCGCAAGGTTTCCTTTGCGCGCAGATATAGATACCCCCCTTCCAAATGGCACAATGACGCACAGCCTATACACATAAGGACAGGGGCTCACACTATACCCAAAACGGTTCAGCCCCTCCGCCCTTTCGGGTAACCTCTAACAAGCTAGAAAAGCTTACTCATACTTGACTAAAGCCAGAGCCATATAGCCCTCATGGTTGTACGAGTTGTCCCAGCTTTTGCCAAAGGATAAGTCCTTATGGAGGGTCAAGATCAATCCAGCAAAAGCCAGAGTTCTTTCCACCGTTTATGTTCAAGTTGCTAGAAAGCTTATTTTATTGTTTATTGTATATCCAAACATTCATGTTACAAGATCATGGATTATAATCAAGCACTAGCAAGAACTACCCAAATGCATATCCAAATAGGTAACAAGGAATTCAGGATAACAATCATCTATGATTTTGCTAAGGTCATCAAGGTGGACACATGCATATGATAAGTATTGTATTAATTGTGTACAGGTAACAAGGATAATCCCCAGTTATACTTGTTGTCGGTGTTTTCCCCACGGGGGGTCACACCAACGAGTAAATTTGTATGCGTGCTCCCTTTCCCAGATGGTGATGCAAAAAGACACAAGAATTTATCCTGGTTCGGGCAAGAGAAGGCCCTACGTCCAGCGGGGGGGGGGAGAGTTTGTATTATTTTGCACCTAAGTGCTTGTACAGGGGTGAATACAAGCGTAGTGTGAGCGGGATGATGTATGAGAGTTCTAGCGTGTGCGGGTGAAGTGTTGCGTGATGATCTATCTATTTCCGGGCCCTTCCTTTTATAGCACCAAGGAGAGACCAAGGGTACATGTATGGGTGTCAGAGTAGGGGTCGATAGGAGCATGGCACGCTGACCTACTCGAGGCCCCCGTACCGGCGTGGTCTCGAGCCGTCCCGTCTTAGTAGCCTGGTGATGATTACGCGTGCCCCTGCAGCCTACTCTGCGCGCCGTCTTGGGCTGGTTCACCGGTCGCACGCCTGTACGATACGGCGGCAGATCCGGCGGAGTGGTTGCGGTGTTGTCAGTCGACGCCCAACTCGTCCCTAGGAAGGAACCAGGTCTGGTCGAGGGTCAGACCCCGTGCAAAGCCCTGATGTCCGGAGCGCTGACCTTGGTTGTCTCAAGGGAGTCCTGATTAGACGTTCCATCCCTATTTCCCTCGCCCTGACACGCCCTGGGTCGTTTGGTGGGGAAGGCTGCAAAAAGAACGACGGGACGGGTGCCTGTTCCCTATCACGCTTCCCGTGACCAGTGTGTTAGGTGGGGAAGTGTCAGGCACATTAAATGCCCTGGCTCTCGTGCGCGCGTCAGACGGCGGGCGGCGTCCTTGCGCTCGACGCCTCCCGGTTCGCGCGAACCCGTTTCCGTATTCGACGGTAGCTAGCGCTCGACCCCTGACTGATTCGCTCGACGCTGTTCCGTCTTCGAGGCTGCGGTCGTCGACGACCGCACACATATATGACCAGAGCGTTGAGTTGAGGGCCTCGACCTTTGTACGGGTAATCTCGTTATGTGCATCGGTGAGGGTACCCCTTATTGATACCCTCGACAGTAGCCCCCGAGT
>NW_018396643.1:6541-7828 GCF_000003195.3 Sorghum bicolor | reverse complement strand
GGGGGCGCGCGAGCGACCCCGCGGGGGTAGCCCCCGAGCCCTTGGAGGAGTTTTTGACTCCTTCGAGGGTTTTCTTACCTAATTCGCAGAAACGCTATCGACAGCCGTGGTGGAAGGTTCTGATTGGCTCGTTTTGCGCGGAGGTTTCGACGTACTCTCGATAGAGCGAGCGTCTTCCACCCCAGGTTGAGTTCCTAGTGGGTAGTCCAAGTGAGAACCTGTGCCCCTTTCGAGGGGGTCAGCTGTAGCCCGGAGGCGTCCTCGTAAAGCAGGGTCGACGTGGTCGGGGATACTGGTCTCATTCGATAGAGTCCAGCGGCTCGACGCCTCCCATCGGGGGGATTCCTCTCGACTGTCTCGACCCCACCTTGGACATCGCCGGCGAGTCTTCGAGGCGGGCCATGATTTTCGACCGCTCGCTGGGGATCCCTGACTCTGGTGCTCGAGATCGGTTGTCAAACCCTTTCGGTGGGCCAGCCATCGACCTCTCGAGACTCTCGTGGGCTCATCCCTTGGCTTACGAGGGAAGGAAAAGACCGTGGGCGGTTTGCCTTCTTGCCTGTTGGGTGCGCCTTTTTAGGTGGGAGACGTTACGACACTGTGTTGGCGCGGAATTCGGGGCGCTCCACCTGTGAGGAGGGAAAGGACCGTTAGACGGCGCATTTACGGAGGGGAGTTACCTCTTTTATCGGATCTGCCCGTTGGTGGACAGCTGCCTATAAATGTGTCCTGGTATTGCTGTTCTCCCTTCTGCCTCCCATCTTCATTCTCGCCTCAGCCCTCTCGCTGCCTTAGTTCCCTTGCCATCCTGCGTGCGCGTGCCCCCCTCGAGTAGTAGCGGATCCGCCATCCTTCCGGCTAGGATGCCTGTGAGGCTTGTCGCCGCCGACGACTGGCGCCCGTCGTCGATGACGGAGCGCCGGCTGCAAGAGCTTGAGAGGGAGGGACTCCTGCGCCGTCGCACCTCGCTGTCGTCGCCGGAGTGGATCGCGCCACCGGCGGACCACAGGGAACCCAGGCCGCCCAAGGGCTATGTGGTTTCATTCGCCAAGTTCCACCGCCACGAGCTGGGCGCTCCCCCGAGCCGCTTCATGCGGGCACTCTGCCACCACTACGGGGTGGAGCTCCGCACTTCTCCCCAAACACCATCACCGTCGCGGCGGTCTTCGCCGCAGTGTGTGAAGGCTATTTGGGGATGATGCCCCACCAACGACGCACAATACGGGTAAATGCTCCGCTAGGCTGAACTGCCGTCTGGGGCCAACCGGGGCCTTGAAGGTGTTTTTT
>NW_018396643.1:0-5199 GCF_000003195.3 Sorghum bicolor | reverse complement strand
AAAGAAAAAAAAAAAAAAAAAAAAAAGAAAAAAAAAAAAAGAAAGAAGAAGCAATCGCACTCCTCCCGGTAAGGCGCATCTAGCCGTACTGACTGTTGACGTCTTATGTTGGGCATTATGGTGTCAGGCCTCTATTCCTTGTTGTACAGGCTCCTCTGACTCTCGTACTTCGGCCGACGCTGAGAGCACCCTGCCTCGTCGCGAGCCTGCCCCGTCGCCACCGACGCGGGCCGAGGCGCCCCAGACCCAGGGGCAAGAGGGAGCCCCCGAGCCTCCCCGATTAGGGGTCGAGGCGGACCCCATTACCATCAGCGACACGTCTGGTGGCAACGAGACGTCGGGGGATGCCCATCCTATGGAGGAGGAGGCGTCAACCTCCCTCATTGCGGGACAGACTCCCTGGCCCGCTGGTCTTCGCGCCCTCGAGGAGCAGAAGAAGAAAGAGGAGGAGGATGAGGAGCGAGAGCGCGAGGCAACGCGGCAGCCGCAGGAGCAAGGCCGCGGGCAAGAGCCGCAGGAGCACGAGGAGCAACAACAGCAGCAGCAGCAGCAGCAACAGCAACAGCAGCAACAGCAACAGGCAGAGCAACAACAACAGATGCTCGAGGTGGAGCAGCAGCAGCAGCATCAGGGGTGCCAAGAAGAAGGACCGCTCGAGCCCCCGCCTCAAGATCTGCCCCAACCCGTACCACCGGCGCCGCAAGAGCCCGGAGAGCAGGAAGAAGATTTGCCGGTGTACGGCCCTCCAACCCCAGCGTGGCTCCTTCCGGGGGCGCCCGCCGCGATCCGGGCAGAGCCGGGGCGAGCGGACGGTGTGGTGGCGCTCGCCTGCATGATGCGCACCCCCGCCGACCCCGAGTCCGAGATCAAGAGGACGATTTACGGCATGGACGGGATCGCCCTAGGGTTCCTCCGGGAGTGTCGGGCGTGGGAGGACTACTTTCCCTCCGAGGAGGACGAGATAGGGACGTCAGGGAGTAAGGACGGTACTTGGAAGACGGTGGATGACGACGGGCAGTTCCCGTGCCTCGTCGACCTGTTCTTGCGCCACGGGGGCTCCCTCGAGACCGTCGAGGACCTTATCCGTGGCGTCAAGGCGCGGGCTGACCGGGAGATGGAGCACTGGTGCCCCGATCGGATCCGCATCCGGGCTTCCACCGATCCGTCCGAGCCCAACATCTTCCTGGACGATAGGAAGGAGGCGGAGAAGTGGGAACACGTCGAGGAGCTCCGCCTTTGGATGAAGCATGTGGTGGGGCTTCTGTCGGACGTCATCAACAACGGACTTGGGCCGGCCTACTTCGTGAGTATTTTTCGGTCCTTAGTTCTCATAGACCCTTTGGTTTCGTGTTCTAACCGTTTGACCCCCGGCTCGTAGGACATGAAAGAGACCTCCCGTATCAAGTCGAGCTTCATCCACGCCACAAGAGGAGGCTGGGAGCAGCTCCCCGTCCTCAAGGACCAACTCCTCGAGTCGCAAGAAAAGCTCCTTAAGGCCTATAAAGACCTCATAGCGCTCGAGGAGGAGAAGAAGGCGAGGGAGGCTGCCCTGGCCGAGGCTCGAGAGGCCTCAAGGAAGGCGGAGGAGGAGACGACGCTGCTGCGGGAGAGGGCTCTGACGGTCGAGGAGGCCGTATCTAAAGCCCAGGAGGAGGCCCTATCCTACAAGAGCGTCATTGCACACCTGGACAAGGAGAAGGGCCTTCTCAAGACCGACCTTGACTCCCTTCGAGAGTCCTTCCAAAAGATGAAGGTGGAGCACGTGAACGGCGAGATCGCCAGGAGCGCCGCGGAGGAAGCCAAGAGGAAGGCCCTCGAAGATCTTGAGGCGGAGCGGGCTCGATCCCGCAGGCTCTCTGACGACGTCGAACGTCTGAAGGGAGAGCTGTTGGAGAAGAGTGGGGCCATTGCTTAGGCTGGCAAGGCGATCGAGGATCTCCGCGTCACCAATACTGAGCTGGTACGCTCCAACAGAGAGATTGAGAGGGCCAACACCAGATTCGTCGGCGAGAACACGGCCCTAGAGGAGAGTGTCCGCGGTACGTTTCCTTTGTCGGATTTCTTTTTCGAGGTGTTCTTGGTTTTTCCTAAAGCTTCTTGTATTGGCATTTATAGGGCTTAAGGACGAACTCTTGGCCGTCCAAGCCGAGGTCCGCAATGCTAAGGCCCAGCTCGAGGCGGAGGTCGCTTTGAACCGTCGAGTGCGAACGGCGGTGAGCGATCTCTCGACCTCCTGGGAGATCGAGCCTATGGATGAGTCGAAGGAGGACGCTCGAGGCGACGCACTGGTCGACCAGCTGTGCTACATAGGCGCGACGCTACGAGATCGGGTGCGGGATGCCCTCCACATCGGGGTGAAGTGGGCAATGGCGGTTGTCTGCTCAGGCTTCTCCTACGACATGGAGGTGGTGTCCCACGGTTTCATCACCGACATCTCTAAGACCGATGCGGAGAACGAAGAGAGGCTCCACTCCTTGATCGACGACGCGGAGGTTCCTAGAGAGAGGCTGGCCAAGTTTTTTGAGCCTGAGGTGCTTCCTCCTGAGACTAGCTCGGGCATAGGCGAGGGTGGCGAGGATCGAGCTGAAGACTGAGGCCTGCGAGCCTGCTTAGGGTGCCTGGGGCCCCTTGTACAGTACTCTTATTAACTTGTTTTTAAGTGATACAGTGTCTTTTAAATGTTTATTAAATGTTTATCTGTCTTTCTGCTCGAGGCTCTTTTATTTCCCTTTGCGCCTACGTTTGTACTCCTTGTTCGCTCTTTCGTCAAAGACAGCCTCGATCACCTCAAGGGTGGGGAAGTGAGTAGAGTTTCCATAGCCCGGGGGCGTAGGAGTTCTTAGGCTCGTTGTCCCTCGGCCCTCAAGGGGCTCGAGGCGCCTCAACTACTCGAATGTGCAAGGTTTACTAAGTAAGGAAGAGAGAAATTTTTTGGCTTTCTCCGACACTTGGGGGGGGGGAGTCGCCCCCCTGGTAGCCCCCGAGGGGGTATCGACTATGATGGGTCATAGTTGGTACTCCCTTCTAACGTCGAGATTTGTGAGAAAGTAAATCGCTCGAGGGAAAGGTTTCATTTATTCACACGTTCATTTACAAGGCCTTGGTACAGAATGTACGTAAGAACATAAGGTTTTGAACTTCTAGGGGTAGAATCGACGTAGCTGTTCGATGTTCCACGCGTTGGTGAAGATCGCCCCCTTTTCGTCCGCGAGCTTGTATGTCCCTGGCTTCAGGACTTCGGCCACCACGTATGGGCCCTCCCAAGGTGGTGTCAGCTTGTGGCGTCCTTGATTGCTTTGCCGACGTCGTAGGACAAGGTCGCCCACGTTTAAGTCCCTCTTGCGCACGTGCTTGTCGTGGTAGCATCGAAGTTTCTGCTGATATCTGGCAGAGTTGAGGAGGGCCATGTCTCGAGCCTCCTCGAGTTGGTCGACCGCGTTTTCTTGAGTCTCCTTATTTGATTGCTTGTTGTACGCTTTGAGTCGAGGTGACTCATACTCGAGGTCTGTGGGGAGGACAGCCTCAGACCCGTAGACCATGAAGAATGGGGTGTACTTTGTGGCCCTGCTTGGTGTTGTCCTTAGGCTCCATAGGACCGAGGAAAGCTCCTCGACCCATTTCTTGCCGAATTTCTTCAAGCGATTGTAGATCCTGGCTTGAGTCCTTGCAAAATCATGCCGTTGGCACGCTCGACCTGGCTGTTAGTTCGAGGGTGGGCTACTGCAGACCAGTTCACATGGATGTGATGCTGATCGCAGAAGTCCAAGAACTTTTTGCCGGTGAACTGAGTGCCGTTGTCGACGGTAGATAGCGCTCGACCCCTGACTGATTCGCTCGACGCTGTTCCGTCTTTGAGGCTGCAGTCGTCGACAACCGCACACATGTATGACCAGAGCGTTGAGTTGAGGGCCTCGACCTTCGTGAGGGTACCCCTTACTGATACCCTCGACACTTGCCTTGATCAAAGCTCTCCTGAGTCTGCTGGTCTTCAAAGGCTTGGTCTTGATCACCAACGTAAAGCTCACCGACTAAACTCGATCATCACTCAACAACACGCATTCCAATGTAGACAATCACACACGAAGCAAACAAGCTATAATTAGAACAATACACCAAATAGTGGTAAAACAAAGATAAAAGTTTATGAAAATATTCTACACAGCGCTACGACCACACAAACGTAAAGTTCACGAAAATCGGAATTAAAACGTATAAGTTATGAAATTCCTAAGATTTTACATAGAAAAGTAGTTAATTAATTAGGGTCATGAAATTAAAAAGTTTAAAACTGAGTAAATAATATTACTAACATGTAGAGCTCATTAATACAAATCTAATGCAATTTGAATGGGTCAAAACGGAGTTAAAACGAAGATACGACTTATATAAGCTGGTGTATTTCCTATATATTTCTAGATTTGTTTTCTAAAGAAAAACGGCCACAAAACATATCTATGTCATCATGTGGTCATCTTGATGTCATGAAAGCTAGCTAAATTGCAGAGTACGCACACTCGGGCTGCTTTTACCTTGCTGGTCACGTACTGATATGGATGCAAAGTGCCATATGCTTGCAGCTTGCAAAACACCAAGACGGAGCTAGCTAGCGCGGCGCTTGGACTCGACGTCGATACTTGACGAACCAGCATGGTAGACATAAAACGATAGGGACAAGACTATAGCTGAGACTTTGCTACCTTTGGGCGATGCTCCGAGAAGCAATGCGGCGGCAAAACGGCAGCGCCCATGGAGACCGAGAGCGATGACGGCTTCTAGGGTTGCGGCAGCGCTGCAGCACTTGGACGGCGGCGGCTCATGGAAGGCCGAGGGTAGGACTGGATGTATTATCTATCTAACCTCTAAATAAATCGCTTTGCCCAAACCCTAGCGCTTAGCCTCCATACACGAATACTACCAGCTGTCTTTTGGTCTGTCGGCGAACCAACATATCAATCGAGTCCATGTCTGATTAGGTAACGAATCAACTCCAAATCATATTACGTACGTGGACACTCAGCCCGGCTTACAAATCGAGTCTGATACGTGTACGTGCAGGTAAATATGTGTACGCTCTGTTCGGCTAACTGACCTTTGCTAGGCTATCAGCTCACATGACCAATCGAGTACAAATGCTTTGAGCGTTTAGAAAAAAATAGTATATTTTATTACTTTTCAGGATTGAGGTGACTTTGTACAAAA
>NW_018396642.1:0-8395 GCF_000003195.3 Sorghum bicolor | reverse complement strand
GGTAGAATGGAAAGATGACTCAAACCATGGGTGAGCACAGAAGTACCATGTAAGGACATTGACCGCCTCATGTTCAATACCTCCACCACAATCACAATCGGGAACAACCATAAAGCCCGATTCTAGCATCACACCTGGCTAGAAGGTGAAGCGCCTAGATATCTGGTGCCAAGCCTATTCAAGCTAGCACGCTGAAAAATAGGATGGTCAGCCAAGAATTACACAATGGGAGTTGGATCAGATCGCTACGAATGCGATTCACAACAACTGCATAAATCCAAGAATTCATCGACCTATGGATCAGGTTGCTGAATGTGCAACTGCATGAAGATGTGGAAGACTCAATCACTTGGAAGTGGACGACTGATGGAATTTACTCCACTCGCTCGGCATATAGGATACAATTCTGAGGCTCACACCGAAAATTTTAGCATGACCTCATCTGGAAAGTGCAAGCAGAAAATAAATGCAAAGTCCACACTTGGATCCTCATGCATGAACCATGGCTACTGTGCTAATTGCTTCCATCTCGCTGCGGATGAGGAGTAGATCATGGGCATGATCACCTCTTGTATCAAAGTGAAAGGTCCTTGTTTGGTTTTGGTAATTGAGTGACAACTTAGGTGGACTAATAGTGTTTATGTGAGATACACAGGAGATTAGTCCACAGGTGATGATGTGATGATGAAGGAGCTCATTGCATATGAGACATGACATGGACTCATGTGACCAAGGTGGAGAAGATCAAGATGTGGCTTGGCTCGATGGACCGGTTGTAAGAGTGAAGGGCAAGTCGGAGGCTTTGAAGCGAGGGACCGCGTGTGACGGTGAAGCTTGAGCAAGACTTGGCGCCGATGGACCGAGGCAACGGTAAAGAGCAAGTGAGGTCAAGATCGATGAACCAATACGGTCACGTGATGATATGAAGTGGATCATATCATTTGGTGATTGGTTGGTGCATGTGTTGCGTCAACATTGGAGGAGATGAAATGGAAAGCGCAAGGCAAAGGTATAACCTAGGGCATTTTCATTTCACTGGTCATAGGTGTGTAGAGAAGTTTATGACCGGATTTAGGATAGATGGCCGTACTATCAAGAGGGGCAAACTTGTTTGCATATCGGTCATCTAGTGCCACTTGAGCGATCTAACTTTGCATACGTGTTAGGATCGAGTGGCATGGCAAGATGAGAGGCTAACTCCTTTGGGAAAATGTTTGTGAAATTGCTAACACACTTGCACATGGCGGTGTACACTTGGTGGTGTTGGCACATTTGCAAAGGAGGTGGAGTTCCTAGGGTTGAGAGAGGTGTGGGTTCCTCAAGCTCGGCGGGATTCAGCGCTTTTGAGAAAATTAAGTGTATATTTTCTATTGCGCCGGTGGGAAATTTGGAGAAGTCATGGGAGTGTTTCTCGCTGAGAAAACACTCACCGGACGCTGGTGTCGGTAGCACCGGACGCTGGTCCAGAGCGTCTGGTGTGGTGTCTGTGGCTCGGGTGTGCACAGCGCACCGGACGCTGGCACCGGACGCTGGGTGGTTACTGTTCGAGCGTCCGGTGGTGCGTGACGTCAGCGAGTGCGCGCGAGGAGTTTCTGATCGGTGAGCACCGGACGCTCAGAGTGCGTCCGGTGGCTTGCGTCCGTTGACCGTGCGAGTTTGCGGAGCTCTCTGCGCACGAGTCCGGTGAGCACCGGACGCGTCCGGTGTGACGCAGTGGAGCGTCCGGTGGTGCTGTGCAGGCGCGCGTGCGCAGTAGCCGTTGGTGGCAACGGTCGAGTTCAAACGGCTAGTGAAACGTGGCTGACGCCTGAGCACCGGACACTGGGGGTTGAGCGTCCGGTGGCTCACTGTGAGCGTCCGGTGCCCACGTGTTTTGCCCAGTAAAGGGGCAACGGCTAGTTTAGCCCTTGGGGCTATAAATAGAAGTGGTGGCCGGCCTTGGCTGGTGCTGAGCACCCTTGGGACTTAGTGTCCATGCTTGGAGAGTGCTAGTGAAGCCAACTCACATATGCTTGATAGTGTTCATCCGATTGTGTGAGTGAGCGATTCTAGTGCGTTGCATTGAGAGATTGCATTCGAGTGGCACTAGGTGTTCGTGTTGCAAGCCGGTGGTGCTTGTTACTCTTGGAGGTTGCCACGTCCTAGACGGCTTGGTGGATTGTGACTCCGTCGAAGCACGCAAGGAGATTGTGCGGTGCTCCGGAGAAGAGATTGTGAGGGGTACGGTGCTCACCCCGCGAGGATCGCGAAGAGCAACTCTAGTTGAGCGAGACGTGAAGAGCGACAAGTGGTCCGGCCGGGTCAAGTGCTAGAGCTTGTGGTAAGCACTCCACGTGGGAGAGTGTGACTTGCGGGTCACCACTAGCAAGAGGACCGGTGGCAACCTTGGAGCTTGTCTCAACGGGGACGTAGCTTGGTGGCAACTAAGTGAACCTCGGGAGAAAATCATCGTGTCAACTTTGTTCTTCCCGTTGGTTTGCAAGTCCCTAACACAAGCTTGTATTTACATTCATATACTTGTGCTTGTGTAGTTGCTCTTGTAATTAGTTAGCTTGTGTAGCTTGCTAGTTACCTTCTTGCTTGTGTAGCTAGAAGTAGTTCCCTTGCGTGACTAATTTGGTTTGTGTAACCTTGTTAGTCACTTTGCTTAGTTTGTGTAGCTAAGTAATTTGCACTCTCTAATTTGGCATTAGTTGCCTTGTTATTGAGCTTGCTAGTGAGCTTAGGCTTTGTGTGCTTTGCCTCACTAGTTTGTGTAGGAGCTCCCTCGGTTTGCAAAGTACTAGTGGCATAGGTTTGTGTGACCTTGCTCCTAGAATTGGTTAGGTGAGCTCATGCTAAGGTAGCACCTTGTTTGCTTGTTTAGGATCTTTTACAAGGTGCTAGAGAACTTAGATAGAGGGGTGTAGTCTTGGCTAGACCGATAGTTTTAATTCCGCATTTGTTTCGGTTAGCCGGCGTAATAATTTTTTAGAAAGGACTATTCACCCCCCCTCTAGTCTGCCATCTCGACCCTTCAAGTGGTATCAGAGCAAGGTCTCTCATTTGTGGTCTTCACCGACCTGAGAGGATGGCGGCTTATGGGCTAGATGTTGAGTGTCCACACATTTTTGATGACACACACTTTGCACAATGGAGAAATTGGATGACATGCAATTTTAAGTTTATTTCTCCTCAAATGTGGTGGATCATAGATGTGGGCTTTTCTTGTGCAATTGATAAAAAGGTTGCAACTCAAGCGCAAAAGAAATGCCTACATCTTGATTGCCAAGCTACTAACATCTTCTACTCATCTATGAAAGATAACATATTTGGTGAGATCATGGATATGAAGTCCGCCCATGAGATTTGGGTATTTCTCAATGAGAAATATGGGGCGATATCCAAAGAAGATGATGTGCCAAAGGTCCATACATGAGGTTGCTGAGCATGACCACAACATGGTGGTTGTGGAGGATTGCTCCACCTCATGGTCAAGTGATGGTGATAATGATGCTACCACAAGATCACTTGAAAAGGATGATGATGATGCCACAAGTGATGCAAGTGATGATGCTACCTCATGCACACTTGATGATGAAGATGATGGCTATGAGAGTGATGCTTCCACAAGCTCATCTACTACATCACCACATTGCTTCATGTCACATGGTGACACTAAGGTATCTATTGGTGATGTCATTATTGATTGTGATGGTCCAAATTTTCAGCTTGTATGCAAACTCTCAAAAGCTTTAAGAAATGAGTTGGCAAAAACAAGTAAATTGGAAAATGAAAACTCATTTCTAAAGACCACATGTGAACAACAAAAGCATCTACTTTATGTTACTACTTGTTCACATGAGGAGCTAAAATTGACTCATGAGGAACTTTGTGTTGCTCATGACAACTTGGTTAAAGATCATGCTTTTCTCACAAAGAAGCTTTGAAATAAAGAAATTAAAACTAGTGAGAGCTCATCACTTGGGTCAAATGATCAATCATATATTGTTATTAACTCTTGTGATGTTGGAAAGAAGCATGTATCCACCTCTTGTGATGATTTATTATCTATGCCATGTTCTTCACATTCAAATGTTTGTTCTACTTCTATGTCTTGTGAGACTAACCTTTTGAAGGAGAACAATAAGCTCAATGAACAAGTGAAGAATTTGAGCAACAAGCTAGAGAGGTGCTATAATTCAAAAAGTCACCTTTGAGCATATATTGAAGACTCAAAGAATCTATGGTGACAAGTGTGGCCTTGGCTTCAAGGAAAAGATGACAAAGGGCAAAAGAAAGGAAGAAAAGAGAAAGCTTTCTCATTTCATGTGCTATCGGTGCCATGAAGTGGGACATCTTGCTAATGGTTGCCCAAACAAAGAGAAGCTCAAGAAGATAAAAGAAGAAGAGAGGCTCAAGCATGTCAAGTGCTTCAAGTGTCGCACTTGGGGTCATCTCACCTCAATGTGCCCAACCAAGCAATTGGTGAAGCAACAAGAAGAGCCTCAACCTAAGCCACAAGTTGAGCAAGAAAAGAAGCCCCAAGCTCAAGTCAAGTTCAACCATCACGGCGACTTGATGATGAAGAAGAAGAAAACAGGAAGGGGTGGAAGAGCAAGGCATCCAATGCAAATCCAAGATGCCAAGATGATGAGCAAGAATCAAGACAAGAAGAAAGCTTATGCTCACATCATGTGTTTTGAATACAAGAATGAGGGACACTTTGCCTTGAAGTATCCTACCAAGCTTGAGAAGAAGGCTCAAGCAACTTTTAAGAGGCAAGGCAATGAGAAGCAACACATGAGCAAGGAAGAAAAGGCTCAATCAAAGCGAAGTTGCTACTTATGCCGGGAAAGGGGACACATGGCTTATTCATATCCCCTAGGTAATAGTTCTAAGCCTATTTCAATTAACCATAATATGCTTAGAAAGGATGGTAATGGTACCTCTATGGTTGGTATTGCAAAACATCCCGCTATTCATACTAAGGCATCGCCTAAGTATGTTGCTCCTAACTTGAGAGGACCCAAACTAGTTTGGGTACCATCAAAAAGTGGATGAATGTGTGTAGGTACCATTGGCATTGGAGGCTTGATTCAATTGATCCTATAATTGTTCATCATATGATTGAGTCAAGTATTGAAGCTTAGTGCACATCCAAACCCAATGCCATGACAAGATAGTGAAGTCCAAATGCTACAACATACAAGTGCAAATATTCAAGTTGTGGTGATTCATTGAATTATTTGATGGCTTGCAAATACATGAGTTGAAGCTTGCAAATTAGATGATCATAAGCTAACAAAGGTATATCTTTGTTGATCACACTCATTTGGGTGCAGATGAGTTGATTGAATTGGATATATGCAATGTTGCTTGCTATAAGATGATTGAATGGATTAAATGCTTAGTAATCAAGTTTGGATTGATTTGAGTTGGATAAGTTCATGAGATGACTTTTAGTAAGTGGATTGAATGGATATATGTCTTATGAAAGTATTCAATCAAGTTAATTTCAAGTTTGATTCAATTTGAACAAATATAGCTCAATCGCTTGAAATCTGTCCATTATTGAAAAACTGAGCTAGCAGTGATCAAGTCTGAGTTTGAGTGATCAAATATATTTGGAATGGCTTGAAATTTGGTATGCATGCTGTACACTTATCATAGAAGATGCTGTAGAAATTTCATAAAGATTGGATAAGGGATACTTCGGTTTTGGAGTGGATCTTATCAGCTATAGTGCAGCAAATTTCAGCTTGTAGCAGTTATGGAAGAATTGAAATCTTGTAGCAATCTAGAATTCAAAAGAACATCAAATTTTTACAGCTGCTCGATGACTCAGTAAAGCACATCTCCACCAAATTTCGTAGTATTTGGATCTGTACTTTGTGAGATATAAGTTATTCTTTGAAAGGTACAGAATCTGCCAGAAAAGTGACAAATATTGGATTGATCTAGAGTCACTTAAATTGAAAGGTCCTCAAGTTGGAATTATGATTATAAGTGTTTGAGGCACCTAAGTTTGGTTTTGTATTGATCTAGAAGCATGACAAGTAATGAGTACAAGGTCATTAGATTGTGGAATGTACTTGGTGTGCACATTTTAGTACTCAAATTGAAGATCAAGATCAAACTCAAGATGAAAATGAAGTTTAAGTTCTAATAACTATTAGAAATCATTTGGTAGAAAGAAAAGGACTTAAAGAAGAATTCATGGGTACTCATCATATTAAGTCCATCACTTGAATCAATCAATCAAAGGCAATTCAAGTGAGTGTCAAGAATGGTTCTTTGAAGAGAGGTCACTTCTCCCTATGTGAGGGGCGTGCCGCCCGAGGAGTGGGTAAACCAAGTGTGGTGCTTGGAAGGCTAATGGTGATCTAAAGGACATTTGAGATGCTTAGTTGAAGCAATCAAAAGGATTGATCAAGAAAGCAAGCAACAACCCAAAAGAGAGCTAGTCATGCTATTTCAAGTGATATTCTTAGTAGTTCTCTCATGCAAGCAATGGTCAAAAGAAAAAGCAAGCCAACCACAACAAGATAGTGCACTTGATCATAAAGTGGTTCTCAATTCATATGGGTGATGATTTAATCTATTAATTGACATTTATAATTGGTCTTCACCAAGCTTATAGTTGGACTTCACATTGCTATTGGAGAAATGAATTGGAATCTATGTGACTATCCTCTTCTCCAACAAAGCAAAGGTATCATTGTAATGTGCATGATCATTTCATTCCTTACTAGTATGCGGTTAGTGCATATAGTACATGCTTAATAGGATCTTGCATGACAAATGAAAAGTTTTAAATTCATAACCTACCACTATTGCTTGAATGATTAGTTGATCTAGTGGTATGTATATGAGTTTATTCATGAGCTAGTGAACCCAAGTACTTGATGTATTTTGGATTGCTAACAAGTAACAAGTACAACATTGACAAGATAACCCTTAATGTGAGGTGTGAAAAAGCTTGTCATTGGTTCAAACCGGAGTTGGAAGCTTTAGCAAATCAACTTAGTTCAAGTCAAAAATTAGAAGCTCATGAAGATAAGAGTACAAGAACAAGACAACAATGCAAATGGATATCTAGACTCAAATGTTTCTTCAATTGGTATCCAACAAATGGTACTCAAGATGATAGCAAATGTTCAAGATAGCAAACAAGTGGTTCCATACTAGAAGACCTTAATTGGTAGAAGAATCCCATATGGTGTCGGACAAGATATTTCAAATGATATCATATTTATACATATGGTATCTATCATACAAGAAGGTGGTTCCACAAGTGATCATCAAGCAAAGAAAGTTCCCTCACCAACAAGATTGACAAGTGAATGACCCATGCTATGACATAGGGGGAGTTCCCCACCAAGTGGTATCAAGGTCAAAGATCCTAAGTGGTATCTCAAGAGCAATTCAAGTAGTGTCATTCCAACACATATGGTGATGTCCATAAAAAATGCAAGATTCAATCCTCAACCATCTATCCCAATGCAATCCTTTGTCACAATGAGATTCACACTTTTTGGTTTGGTATCAAGTGATTTAATTGGTATCACACACCCTTTATGGAAATTGATGACAAAGGGGGAGAAGTTGGAACAAAGATATGATCATGGGATAAGTTGGACAACAAAAGATATATGTCAAGGGGGAGAGATCAAAGATGGACATGGACAAGGGAGCAACATTAAAAGAAAAGATGATGGATCAAAATTCTTGGACAAAAGAGAAAGCACACAAGTAGGGGGATCAAAATTCTTGGACAAAAGAGAAAGCACACAAGTAGGGGGAGCGAGCTCATGAACATTGTTTGTTTGCATTTGATTTGTGCATATTCATGTGCTTGCTTGCAGTGCATAAGTTTTTAAATTCAATATGCATGCTTGTGTGGCGTATGCTAGTTATAGAACTTGATTGATGATATGATAACTAGCCTGCATAGGTTGGTAGCTAGACTTGTGCTTTTCAAGTAAAGACTAGACCCTTGCTTTTAATGTTGATCTCACGGGGTTTCTAGTGTTTTTGTTGTCTAGCTACTCATGGTGCTAAGGATGGTGTACAATTGAATGCTTCAAATGCTATCGAATTTGGTATCGAGCTACAAAGGTTTATTCTATACACCTTAGCACTTAGTAGGGTTTTATGGTGCTTATCCAAATCTTGACATAGAGCTTAAATGTTGGGTAAGTAGCATAAAATCCGAATCAAGTTAGCAATTTACACTTGTGTGAAGTGCTAGCTTGAAAAAGCATTATTTTCCATATCTTTGTAGAGTTGTCATCAATTACCAAAAAGGGGGAGATTGAAAGGTCCTTGTTTGGTTTTGGTAATTGAGTGACAACTTAGGTGGACTAATAGTGTTTATGTGAGATACACAGGAGATTAGTCCACAGGTGATGAA